>NC_141876.1:298405080-298556080 GCF_056163025.1 Triticum urartu
GATGCATTTAGCGTCCATCATGGCCCACTTGCTCCGCAAGCCTTCGGCTTTCTTCCCCGTCTTTGAGATTGAGTTGGCCTTACCGGCCGCGATGAAATTGGCACACCCGGAGGTATGGCCATTGTTGATGCGGAGGAAGAAGAAGTGGCGCGGTAGAGCCACAGATGGCATCACGCCGAGGTACGCCTCGCAGTAGTAGGCGAAGATCGACAAGAGAAGGATAGAGTTGGGATGAAGATGTAGCGCCTGTAGTCCATAGTGGTCAAGGACCTCGAAGAAGTCAGAGAAGGGGGGAACCAGCGCCGCGACGATGTTGCTCGTAAAGAAGGGGAAGAAGGTGCTTCCCTTGGGCTCCGACACGTCGGAGCCTGCCCGAAGCCCGGTCTTCCCCTTCTCGTTGCTTTCCCCCGCCGTCAGCAAGCGCGTGGCGGCGAGGTTCTTCCCCGAGACGTTGGGAGCGTCGAGGGCTGGCTCATACCAAGCCGGTGTCGAGGCGGGCTTGACCCTCCGGGGCACCATTGGTCGTTGATGCGAAAAAGGATGGGAGTAGATCTAGAGATTTCAGAGGCAGGGCGCAAGAAAGGGGATCTGCAGCAAGGCGAAAGGAAGCAGTGAAGGCAAGTGCTATCTGCGCCAGCCTTTTGACAGTCGGGCAGTTGCCGAGGCAGCATGGGGAAGCGGAGATGCCCACACCCAATCAACCGCCATGCGTCGACCAAGGTCGTAGGCTATTGGGGCCCGCGGCGCTCCGCACTTGCCCTTTGGCTTCGCCTCGAAGCCAAGCCCGAGCGCGCCTTGGGCCCAGGGGCTACTGTCGGCATTCTGGGAACAGGGGTCCCCAGACTTGCCTGCCTGCGGCCCACGGCGTGGCGCTGCAAGCGGGCCCATATGACCCATCTTCACCAACAAGCTTTCAAGACCCTCACGAGGGGCCAAGCCTCGCGGGGAGGATGACACAAGACCTCCTTAGGAGCGGCCTCACCAGGCTGGCTCACCAGGGGCGGAGAGTTCAAGGCAAGGCAAACCTCGCGAGGTTTCGATGACATGAGCCCTGACGATCAAGACCAGGCGGGCGCCAGCGCTCACATTGTCCTTGTTTCCTCTTTGGTGATAAGGAAGCAAGCGCAGGCGCGGAGTACCGAGGCATCAAGCAAAGGTTTCCATATCAGTGCAACGAGACCAAGACCAGCAGGAAGGCAAGACGGAGGTCACCATGGAGCCCAAGGCGGCGTCACCACCAGAGCCTTTTGCAGGCGAAGACTGATTTTGTCAGGATAAGCTGTACTAGCTGTCCCCTTTCGAATTGGCCGTTGTTGGCTCCCTTCCCGCTCAATATTTGGGGAGAGGACCAGGGCCTATATAAATAGGACCAAGCCACCACCATAGCTATAGGAGAAGGGGATTGATCCGAACAACCACAAGTCCACCAAGCACAAGAACACCTCTCCTCAGGAGGCTGTTCTTCCCATTGTACTACTCATCCTGAGCCCAAGAGGCAATCCACCACACCACACTGGAGTAGGGTATTACACCCCAACGATGGCCCGAACCAGTATAAATCTTGTGTCCTTGGTGTTGCGAGTTCATCGAGTTAGCCCTTGAGATCTTAGCGAAGCTAGGACGTGGATCGGTTGGGGGGGGGATCTTCGCGCGCACCCCAGTGTTCGAACCTTAAGGGTTTTGCTGGAACCCATGATCCGACAACTACAACACCTTCTACATCAGCCAAGCCTTCTACAAGCAACACCGACAAGTCAAGTTACAAGAAAGCTTCAACAACCTCAAGTAATCCTCCTACTACAAGCAACTTCAAACTGAGAGCTTCATCATCCTCTACCCCAACCGATGAGACCGTCAAGACAAGTTCCTTCAAATGCTTCACATGCGGCGGCCGAGGCCACAAGTCCTTTGAGTATACCAACAAGTGCACCATGATCGTCAATGATGATGGTACATACGACTCCATGAGTGAAGGTGAAATGGAAGCACTTGAGCAAGTGGCCATGCACCGGCAAGTGCAGGAAGATCAAGAGGATCAATTGTTTCGTGACGAATATTCAAGTCCCGCTCTGATTGTCTCCAAGGTCTTGACTCTTCATCATCAACAAGAAGAAGACCAAAGATGCCATATCTTTCATACCAAGGCCGGTATCAATGGAAGGTCCGTCAAGGTCATCATCAATGGAGGGAGTTGCCATAACTTAGCAAGTGAAAAACTTTGCTCCAAGCTCCAATTGCCTAAGACGAAGCACCCACACCCCTACAAGGTTCAATGTCCAAGCGACTCCGGCACTATCCAAGTCGAGCATAGAGTACAAGTCTCCTTTAAAATAGGAGCTTACGAAGACAATTTGGAGTGTGATGTCCTTCTGATGACCGTTTGCCACCTACTTCTTGGACGACCATGGCAATATGATCGAGGGGTCATCCACAACGGGCGTACAAACCACTATAGCTTCAAAATTAAAGGGAAGGAGTATGTGCTACGTCCTATGTCTCCAAGCCAAGTGATCGCCGATAAGCAAGCCACCCATCCTGGAGAAAATAGTGAGAGAGCGAACCACCAAAAAGAGAGTGAGCGCCACAAGCCCACATTAAGTGTCTCCACGATGAATGACAAGAACTTAGTCCTCTTTGCCACCAAACACGAGATGAGACAAGTGTATGAGAACCCATCAAGTGTCATGCACTATGTCCTTTTGTGCAAGGACGAGGCACCAAAAGCTAACACCTCTCATGATCTACCTTTGGTGTTATCTTCTCTATTGCAGGAATTCCAAGACGTTTTCCCCGACGAGCTACCTCCGGGTCTACCTCCACTACGAGGCATCAAGCACCACATCGATCTCATCCCCGGAGCAGCACTTCCGAACAAAGCTCCATACCGCGTCAACCCCGAAGAAACCAAAGAAATGCAAAGGCAAGTAAAACATCTCATAGACCATGGAATGTGCATGAAAGTTTGAGTCCTTGTGCCGTTCTGATCATTCTTGTGCCAAAAAGAGACGGTAGCTTTCGCATGTGTTCCGATTGTAGACCTATCAATGCTATCACCATTCGCTATAGGTATCCCATTCCACGCCTTGATGATATGCTAGATGAACTTAGCGGTGCCACTATTTTCTCAAAAATCGATCTCAAAAGTGGTTACTAACAAATCCGCATACAAGAGGGTGATGAATGGAAGACCGCTTCCAAAACAAAGTTTGGTTTATATGAGTGGTTAGTCATGCCTATGGGTTTATCGGAAGCACCCGGTACTTTCATGCGTCTTATGAATTATGTGTTTCGCCCTTACATTGGTAAGTTTGTTGTGGTCTACTTCGACGATATCCTTGTTTATAGCAAATCTCTCAAAGATCATGTCACCCATGTTCGAACCGTTTTGCAAACTATTCGAAAAGAGCGTCTATATGCTAACATGGAAAAATGCCTTTTTGGTGTTGATAAGCTTGTTTTCTTGGGTTTTGTTGTGTCCTCTAAGGGTGTTCATGTTGATGACTCTAAGATCAATGCTATTAAAACTTGGCCCCAACCAACCAACTTGCAACAAGTGCATAGCTTCCTTGGTCTAGCCAGTTTCTACCGTCGTTTAGTGAAGGACTTTAGCACTATTGCTTCACCTTTGCATGCTTTGACTAAGAAAAATGCGCCTTTTGTTTGGGGACCATCCCAGGATAATGCTTTCAATGAGCTTCAGAATTTTCTTACTCATGCTCCCGTGCTTGCATTACCAAACTTTCACAAACCTTTTAAAATTCATTGCGATGCTAGTGGCAATGGCATAGGAGGTGTGTTAACGCAAGAGAAGCGCCCCATAGCTTACTTTAGTGAGAAACTCTCTGGAGCGCAACTCAATTACCCCATCTATGACAAAGAGCTATATGCTTTAGTCCGCGTTTTGCGTGAATGGGAACATTACCTTCGACCCCATGAATATGTCATCCATACCGACCATGAAACGCTCAAGTACCTTAAGGGTCAAACCAAGTTGAACAAACGTCATGCTAAGTGATGTGAGTTTATCGAGTCTTTTCCTTATATCATCAAGTATATCAAAGGCAAAGACAATGTTGTGGCGGATGCGCTTTCCCGTATACGCATGCTTATTACTGAACTTGAATTGAATGTCATTGGCTTTGAGCACATAAAATACTTGTATGTGCATGAGCCTACTTTTGCAATTCCTTATGCTAAATGTTTCACGCATACATCTTGGGAACGCTATTACATCAAAGATGGTTATCTTATGAGAGCTAACAAACTATGCATCCCCGAGTCTTCTCTTCGTTTGTTGCTTTTCCAAGAATCTCATGGAGGAGGACTAATGGGACATTTTGGACGCGATAAGACATTTGCTACGCTCTCCAAGAACTACTTTTGACCTAAGATGTTCCGCGACATCAACAGCTTCACCAACCGATGCTCAACATGTCGCAAAGCTAAGTCTAAAGCTCAATCTCATGGCCTTTACATGCCTCTCCCAATTCCATATCAACCATGGGAAGATATTAGCATGGATTTTGTGCTTGGTTTGCCTAGAACTAGAAATGGAAAGGATTCCGTGTTTGTTGTTGTGGACCGATTCTCCAAAATGGCTCATTTCATTCCTCGCAACAAGATAGACGATGCTTCACATGTTGCCAATCTCTTTTGTAGGGAAATCTTACGACTACATGGAGTGCCAAAGACGATTGTCTCGGACCGCGATGTCAAGTTCTTGAGTTACTTTTGGAAGACCCTATGCGCCAGCTCGGAATCAAGCCACTTTTCTCCATGGCTTACCATCCTCAAACCGACGGCCAAACGGAGGTCACCAATCGCACACTCTCCGCTCTACTTCGCGTGCTCATCAAGAAGAACATCAAGGAGTGGGAGGAGTGTCTACCTATCGCCGAGTACGCCTACAACCGATCAAGACACTCGACTACCGGCAAGTCCCCCTTCGAGGTCGTCTACGGATTCAACCCGTTGTCCCCATTGGACATTCTTCCACTACCACTACAAGAGCGCATCAATATGGACACGAGTGAATGGGTGAAACATCTCAAGACGATGCATGAAGATACGCGGAACACCATCGAGCGCCAAGTACAATGCCTCGCGACCAAGCTCAACGTCAACAAGCAACCCATGGTATTCAACGTCGGAGATCTTGTGTGGATACACCTTCGCAAGGACCTTTCCCCAACGAGCGCAAGTCCAAGCTTCTACCACGAGCTGATGGACCATTCAAGGTGCTTGCACGCTACTACAACAATGCCTACAAGATCGACATCCCACGCGATAAGTACTCCGTGAGCGACATCTTCAACGTCAACGATCTATCTCCATACCATGGTGATGAAGAATTTGATCCGAGGTCGGATCTTTCCCAAGGGAGGGGAGATGATGCAGAGCATCCCAAGGTCATCCCCATGGACCTATCATCGTCTCACCAAGTGCCTAGAAGACCCATGACACGAGCACGTGCAAGAGCTCTCAAAACCGAGGTGACATCTCTCCTCTCACAATTCCACTTCGATGCCCATGAGACATGGCTACTAACTCAAACAGACACATTATGCATACTCAGGTACTAAGGAGTTAGCCATGGAGAAGCTAAGGAGCAAGAAGGATCGGAAGCGGAAGACATGCGTGAAGATGGAGAAGAAATCAGCCAAGTCCCAGGCTGGCCGGACGATCCAGACGAGGTCTCGGACGATCCGGACACAACCCGGATGATCCGGACCCCAGCCCGGATGATCTGGATAAGTGGAGACCCGAGAGCACCCAATTCAGCACCCCGAAGCCGGATCATCCGGACATGCCCCGGATCATCCGGACCCCAGCCGGACATCCGGACCACCCTCCGGACATCCGGGTCGCCGACGCCGCCGCCCGCCTACTCGCCTCGTCCAGACCCCCTCCCGGATCATCTGGGTCCCTGAAGCCCGGATCATCCGGCTGCCCGTCCAGATCATCCGGACCACCACATGCGTGTGTGTGTTGGGCCGAATCCCATGTACCCCTTCGCCCCCTTTGCCTATATAAACGACTCTGTCGGTGTCAAAACCGACAGATCTTGGGTAGGGGGTCCCGAACTGTGCGTCTAGGCGGATGGTAACAGGAGGCAGGGGACATGATGTTTTACCCAGGTTCGGGCCCTCTTGATGGAGGTAAAACCCTATGTCCTGCCTGATTTATTCTTGATGATATGGGTATTACAAGAGTTGATCTACCACGAGATCGGAGAGGCTAAACCCTAGAAGCTAGCCTATGGTATGATTGTTGTTGTTCTACAGACCTAAACCCTCCAGTTTATATAGACACCGGAGGGGGCTATTGTTACACAAGGTCAGTTACAAAGGAGGAGATATACATATCCGTATTGCCTAGCTTGCCTTCCACGCCAAGTAGAGTCCCATCCGGACACGGGACAAAGTCTTCAATCTTGTATCTTCATAGTCCAACAGTCTGGCCGAAGGATATAATCCAGCTGTCCGGATACCACCTAATCATGGACTCCCTTAGTAGCCCCCGAACCAGGCTTCAATGATGATGAGTCCGGCGCGCAGTATTGTCTTCGGCATTGCAAGTCGGGTTCTTCTCCAATTTCCAAGTGTTTGTAAGCAGTGTCCGGCCCCATAAATGTTGAACCTCTTGGCTTCTGTGCCCAATAAGGGCTATCTCCCATGCGTCGAATGAATACGAGGTGCCAGGGAATTTTTATATTTGCCCCCCTAGCTAGATAAATAAATTGTCTATTAAAGGGATAGGGATTCTTAGATCCGATCCACACCATCCTCCCCTCAGCGAGAATCCATTAGAGCGTGTTTCGGAAAGATCCATTCCAGCATGGCCGACCTACGCAGCTCCTCCTCCCGCCCCCGTAGCCCAAAGCACGGTGATTGGGAGAGGTGTTCAGTCCCACACAGTCGATTGGTCGAACTGCAGACCAAGGGATTTCTCCCTCCGGTGTATATAGTGCCCGTTCGAGCCGGGCTTGCCACCTACAATGGCGGGGAGCAAGCGGAGAGATTTCCCTGTCCGTCCATGGGGGAACGGGTCTGCTTTGTTCCTTATTTACTAAGGGGACTTGGATTTCCAATTCATCCATTCCTCCGCGGGCTCCTGTAGTTTTACGGCCTCCAATTACACAATTTCACCCCTGCCTCCATTCTACATATCGCCGGCTATGTTGCTCTCTGCGAGTTGTTCCTGGGCTGCGAGGCTCACTTCGAGCTGTGGAAAAGGCTATTTTGCCTCGTCCCTCGCACACAGAGGGGATCACTTTATCAAGTGGGTGGAGCCGAAATATGGCGCATCGCGGATACCGGATACTTGTCCGGTACCCCGAAGAAGTCGTCCGAAGACCGGCCTTCAGAATGGTTTTATATGGAGGACGTTCCCGTTCTGGACCCTGTTCGGCGGGGTCTTCCTGAGTTCAACAATGCTCCTCTGAAGAAGCGCCGAAGTTGGCGCCCATGGAGCCCCTAGGTGGAAGACAACAGACAAGTCCTCTATCTGATGAACCGGATCAAAGCACTGGCTCAATCAGGATTGACAATAATCAAAGTTATGTCGATTTGCATAATGCGGAGAGTGCAACCACTTCAATACCATGGGCACCCCTTGTGGTGTTTCAACGGGGCGGATGATGCCACCCGCTACGAGCGTAAGGGTCCGGGCGATGCAGCCGCTTTAGCAAAAGTTCTGTCCGAATTGTTCAAGGGAGAGGAGGAGGAGTTCACCCGCATCAAGCCACGAGATGGATTCTCCATGTACAATCCTCCAAGCTGGGTAAGCTATATCCCCTTACTTCCATTTTCCCGCATTCTTTGTTGTAAGTATTCACCTTGCCAGTTTGCGGCAGGAACTGCAAAAAGCCATAAAGGAGGTCAATAGCCCCTCTCCACAACCGGAGGACCCTGACCGGGCCCTCGACTCTGGACTTGAAGAAGATCCGGTTATCTTCGTGGAGCTGATAGACCGGAAGTTCTGTCAGTTAAGCTGTGACGACGCCATGGTGGCCATTACGGCCGACTATCCTGGACTGCTCCCTGCATCGCACGTAAGAAAAACCAAAAATCCCAACTCCAAAAACTAGGATCCCCTTTTAGACACTTCACCCACCATATACACATGGCATTTTTTACAGGGAAGGAATTCGGGACGCCCTGCCGAACCCGCAGCAACTCGCCAACAAGAGGCGCCGTGGCTGGGTAGGCCAAAAAGGAAGGCGGTCAGGACGGAGACGCCGACACAAAGGTATAAAAACCCCGCTCCGTGGTTGTCGTCTTTCTCAAAATGTAATGACGCCCGTGTTTCTTTAATAGAAAAAACGCTCGCCGGAATATGTCCGGCGATGTTGCTGATCACGCCTCCACCAGTCGGGCGCCAGGACCGGACATAGAGGTGGAAGCCGATATGGGGCAGGCGCCGGATAATCCCCCTACAGAGGATGCGGATAGATTATCCGCTACTAACTCAGAAGTGGAAAGCGCCATGAATCATAGGCGCCGCCGGGCTGTACTCCATGATGCTTGTTTCTCACCAGAGGCATTTGATGCCTTTAATTCCGGAGAGGCATACCTCCGTGCTGCTCAAGATGGTCTAGCCAGAGCCACAGATCAGTATGTAAAGGATGTATGGGTGAGTGAATCTGGCGATTTATATGTATCAGTAGCCCCTGAGACTTGAAACAGTTAGCGGAACTAATTTAAGGATCATCTTTATTGTGCAGGTTCTTACAGAGAAGAATACTAGGCTGTCCCAGGAGCTGTAGGAATGCAAGACCCAACTGCGGGCCGCTTTTGCCGCATTGCAGGAACCGAAAAAGCATCCCGCTGGTAACATTTACTTTAAAGAATGATGGTTACCATATAGTGTGCGGCGTGGCTGCAGATCTAACAATAGATTTTGCAGATGAATCCGGAGAAAATCCGGAGGACCAGCATGTCGTGCGATAGCTAGAGGCTGGCAAACGCATGCTCACTGAGGTTAGGCGGGAGAAAAACAATCTCCTAGACGCCAATGTCAAGCTGAGCGTGGAACTAAAAGACGTTCGAGCCCAGCTTGCAGACTCCGAGAAGGAGAAAAAGCGGCTTCGGCCCAGCATTTTTAGTAAGTGCTTGAACGAATCCTTTTGAAGGAGTTCGGCGAAGAAGCCGACTAACAGCGTTATGTCTGTAGGTATGCTGACGGGTTGTCCTGCGGAGGAAATGCCCGGGTCTGCAGGTGATCTTCTATCCGAGCTCTTGCATCTGCATGAACAAGTTCGGCAGGTGTTGCAAGGTGTTGCCCAGGCCTTGTGGCCATCCGCCTCCCTGCCAGAAGGCGTTCAGAGCTTACGGAGAAGCTCAAGGGAGCACGGCGGCGCTTCCGATTATGGAAGATATCGGCCTGCCGACAAGGTGCCCGAGAAGCCTGGGCCATGGTGAAGACGCGGTACACCAAGGCTGACCCAAATCACATGGCCAAGGTCAGACCTGTGGGGCCCGACGGAAAAGAGATCCCCGTTAGCTTAGTTTATGGGCAAGTAGAATTAGCCGCAAAGTATTCCCAACAGGATTGTAGGCTAGACCACCTGTTGGATGGTATAGAGGAGGAATTTAGTCAGTCTGCATGACTATGTAATTAAAGTGACATGTATAATGCCTTCTAGCCGGATTGTAGATCATTTGTCATGGCGGACCTTTTCGCTTCAACCTCGGGACCCGATAGTCCGGAGTGTATCCGAATACCCGCTCAGTTATATAAGAACCGAGGTATGCGTGGAGACCAGGCGTAGGGGTCATTGGTGTTTGAACAGACAAGTGCCCAACTAGTTATGTTATATTACATGGGTAGTAAGAAACATCTTCCAGGGAGAATAGTTCCGTTAAGGGTTCCTTTCCCTGGGTAAGCATGCCCTAAAGTGCATGTCCGGACTGCGATAGGAAACGCAGGAAAAAAACATCTGGGGAAGATATGGAAAATAAATAAAAATCATCTTTTGTTCGCCAACCGAATATTCCCTTAAGAACGCTAGCTTTCGGCTTCACCCAGTCTGAGGTACACATCCGGCTGACCCGACAGTAACAATCGCAGAGGTGCTCCCCTTATGCCCTAGCCGAATTAACGGGAACGTAGGGCATAAATACAAGAGCCAGGCAACCCAGCTTGGCCAAAACTTAAGTCATATCCATGCATATAATGGCGAAAAAGTTACATGTGGAAGCATAACACATGTGCGGGGCACGAGGCCCAAATAAATAATCAAGCTTTTGTGAAAGAAGCCCCCAGGTATGATGAGTGCGGCTAGCACATCTGTAATGTGCAAACGAGGCACAAGTTGGCCTTTGAAGGCCTGGGGAAAGAATAAAAGAAAGAAAGAAAAACAAGACAGATAATGTATAAAAAATGGACAGAGGAAGGGGACGAACATAGGGTCCAGCGCTAGGCATAGAATCTTTGGAGCCTGGCCGCGTTCCATGGGTTCGGCTTGAGTCGATTAGTCGATGCATCCCGCAGTCGGTACGCTCCACCGGTCAGAACTTGGTCAATAATGAAGGGACCTTCCCATTTGGGCTCGAGCTTGTTATTTTTCTTATCCGGCAGACGTAGAACTAGTTCGCCAACATTATAAGTTTTGGCCCGTACTTCTCTGCTTTGGTATCTGTGAGCCTGTTGCTGATAAAATGCGGAACAGGCTTTTGCCACGTCGCGCTCCTCCTCCAAGGTGTCCAGACTGTCCTGCCGATCAAGCTCGGCTTCTCTTTCTTCGTACATGCGCACTCGAGGTGAGTCATGAATTATGTCACAGGGCAAGACTGCCTCTGCGCCGTACACCATAAAGAAGGGTGTATATCCGGTACTACGGTTCGGCGTGGTCCGCAGCCCCCAGAGTACGGAGTCGAGCTCCTCTACGCAGTGCGTGTTAGACTCCGTTAAGGACCGCACTAGCCTGGGTTTAATGCCGCTCATTATAAGACCGTTCGCGCGCTCCACTTGACCGTTGGTTTGTGGGTGATAGACCGAAGCATAATCGAGCCTGATGCCCATTTTGCTGCACCAGAGTTTTACCTCATCGGCAGTAAAGTTCGTGCCGTTGTCAATGGTGATGCTGTGAGGGACGCCATAACAGTGTATGACCCCAGATATGAAGTCTATCACCGGTCCGGATTCGGCTGTTTTAATAGGTTTGGCCTCTATCCATTTGGTGAATTTATCCACCATGACCAGTAAGTATTTTTTCTTGTGGGTTCCCCCCTTTAAGGGGTCCAACCATGTCAAGCCCCCAGACCGCGAAGGGCCACGTAATGGGGATTGTTTGGAGGGCGGTGGGTGGCATGTGGCTTTGATTTGCAACGAGCTGGCAACCGGCGCAACGTTGGACCAAGTCATGTGCATCTGCCCGGGCCGTTGGCCAATAGAATCTTGTACGGAAGGCCTTGCTGACAAGAGCCCTGGCTGCAGCATGGTGACCGCCGAGTCCGGCGTGAATTTCTGCCAAAAGGTTCCGTCCTTCCTCTTCGGAGATACACCCTTGAAGGACTCCGGTAGTGCTTTTTATATAAAATTCTCCCTCATGGACCCTGTAGGCCTTAGATCGCCGCACTATGCAGCGTGCCTCATTTTGGTCCTTCGGAAGTTCCTGCCTAGTTAGGTAGGCCATGAATGGTTCTGTCCACGGGGCTATGATGGCCATTATTACGTGGGCCGAAGGTGTCATTTCAGTGGCGGAGCCTCCGATTGTCTCAAAGTGTTCGGTATCGGGTATTTTGGCCGGGTCCGAATTATTGTTACTGGTGTCCCCTTCCCATACTACGGATGGCTTGAATAGCCTCTCCAGAAATATGTTGGGGGGACCACGTCGCGTTTTGCGCCGATGCGGGCGAGGATATTCGCCGCCTGATTGTTTTCCCGAGCCACATGATGAAATTTGAGCCCCTCGAACTGAGCTGGCATTTTTAGGACGGCGTTGTGATAGGCCGCCATTTTCGGATCCTTGGCGTCAAAGTCTCCATTTATTTGGGATATTGCGAGGTTCGAATCCCCCCGCACCTCTAGGTGTTGAATGCCCATAGATACTGCCATCCGGAGACCATGCAAAAGGGCCTCATATTCGGCTGTGTTGTTGGAGTCTGTATACATTATCTGGAGTATGTATTGAACTGTATCTTCGGTTGGGGACGTCAAAACGATGCCAGCCCCAGACCAGCCAACATTTTGGAGCCGTCGAAGTGCATGATCCAGTTGGAATATGCGCCGTACTCTTTAGGGAGTTCGGCTTCCGTCCATTCGGTGACAAAGTCGGCCAATACTTGTGACTTAATGGCTCGCCGCGACTGGTAAGTTATGTCGAACGGGAGGAGCTCAATGGCCCATTTGGCAATACTGCCCGTGGCGTCGCGATTGTTTATAATATCATTAAGTGGCACTTCCGAGGCTACTGTTATCGAACACTCTTGAAAGTAGTGTCACAGCTTCTGGGATGCCATGAATACCGCGTATGCTATCTTTTGATAATGCGGGTACCGTGACTTGCATGGAGTAAGGACAGTGGATACATAGTAGACTGGCTTTTGAAGGGGGAATTTATGTCCGTCCGTTTCTCGTTCGACGATGAGCACTGCGCTCACAACTTGATGAGTTTTGCCGCAATGTATAACAACATTGGTTCGCCAATGTTTGGCGCGGCCAGGACTGGGTTGGTTGCCAATATGGCTTTTATTTCTTCCAATCCGGCTGTGGCGGCATCCGTCCACTCAAAGTGTTCGGTGCGCCGAAGGAGGCGATAAAGGGGTAATGCCTTTTCTGGATTTGTTTGAGGTCTGTTGGGATATCCAACTGTGACAGAACTCGGATCTTGGCCGGATTTGCTTCAATTCCTCTGCCGGATACAATGAAGCCCAGGAACTTTCCGGCAGGCACGCCGAAAACGCATTTTTCCGGGTTGAGCTTGATGTCATATGTTCGGAGGTTATCGAATGTGAGTCTCAAGTCGTCTACTAGAGAGTCGACATGCTTGGTTTTGACGACCACATCATCTATGTATGCCTCCACTGTTTTGCCGATCTGGTTTGCTAGACATGTCTGAATCATGCGCTGATATGTTGCGCCGGTGTTTTTGAGCCCAAAGGGCATTGTGTTGAAGCAGAAGGGGCCGTATGGTGTGATGAATGCCGTTGCGGCTTGGTCGGGCTCCGCCATCTTAATTTGGTGGTAGCCAGAGTATGCGTCGAGGAAACACAATGAGTCGTGTCCTGCGGTAGCATCGATAATTATTTGATCGATGCGGGGGAGGGCGATGGGATCCTTTGGGCAGGCCTTGTTGAGGTCCTTAAAATCGACGCACAGGCGCCAGGGTTTATCCTTCTTTGGTAACATCACCAGGTTTGCTAGCCAGTCCAGGTGTTTTATTTCTCTAATGAATATGGCCTCCAATAACTTGGCTAGTTCCTCTCCCATAGCTTGTCTCTTAGGTTCAGAGAAACGCCGAAGAGCCTGCTTGACCGGCTTGAATCCTTTTAGGATATTGAGGCCGTGCTCGGCTAGCCTGCATGGGATTCCTGGCATATCTGAGGGATGCCAGGCGAATATGTCCCAATTCTCGCGCAGGAAATCTCGTAGTGCGACGTCCACGGCGAGGCTTAACCGCGCCCCGATAGTGGCTATTTTTGTAGGGTCCGTTGGATGGACTTGGATTTTGACTGTTTCATCCGCTGGTTTAAAGGAGGTAGACTTGGATCTCTTATCAAGTATCACGTCGTCCCTATCCACCGTGGAGCGCAGCGCAGTCAGTTCCTCGGCCGCGAGGGCTTCGGATAATGCCTCGAGGGCCAATGCGGCTGTCTTGTTTTCGGCGCGGAGTGCTATGTCCGGATCGCTAGAGAGAGTGTTGATTCCGTTGGGCCCGGGCATTTTGAGCTTCATGTACCCGTAATGGGGTATGGCTTGGAAGATTGCGAACGCCTCCCGCCCTAGAAGGGCGTGGTATCCGCTATTGAACGGGGCCACTTGGAACGTAATCTCTTCGGACCTGTAATTCTCCGGCATGCCGAACACCACATCTAGTGTGATTTTTCCTGTACAGCGCGCTTCCCGACTGGGGATTATTCCTCTAAAGGTTGTGTTGCTTCGCTCGATGCGGTTCGAGTCTATTTCATTTTTGAAGGGTTTCCTCATAGATGAGGTTTAATCCGCTGCCGCCGCCCATGAGTACCTTGGTGAGTCGAAAGCCGTCCACAATTGGACTGAGGACCAATGCGGCTGGTGCTTGGGCTGTTCGGAATTTAGGTTCGTCACTGGCATTGAAAGTAATAGCCGTGTCACTCCATGGGTTTATTGTCGCCACATGGTAGATTTTGGCAAGGCTGCGGAGTGTTCGCTTTCGCCTATTATTTGACGCGAAGGTCTCGAAGACCGTTAATATCATACTGGTATTTCTGGGATGGTGCTCTATGGCTTCTGGAATTAGTAGATCCTCGCCACTTTTAGCTACCTGCCGGAGTATCCAACATGCTCTAAGGCTATGTGTTGGTATGGCGCCCTCTGTGCTGTGAATTTTACAGGGTCCATTGAGCCATCCCTCCAGTACGGTTCCATGCCCTGTAGAGGGTTTTTGCTTTTTGGTAGTTGTCCCGGGTGTATTGTGATAATGCACCCTTTTATTTTGGACTGGGTTTGTATTCAGGGCTGGATTATCCCAAAAGTTTGTTTCGGTTTTCCAGGCACTTTCCATTGCACAGTACTTTCGTACTATGGACGCCAAGTCAGCGAAGCGTGTTATCTCATGGCGATTTATGGCGTTAAGGATTCCCTTGTCTGTGCAATTATTGCAGAAAAATAGGATTGTGTCTTCCTCGCGACAGTCCTTAACCTTGTTCATCGCAAGGAGGAATCTGGCCCAATAGTGATGTACTGTTTCCTGGGGCTCTTGCCTGATGTGGGAAAGATCGCTTATGTTTGGGTGGGTGGGTGGAATTGAATCCGAACCCTTACCTAATCTGGGATCCAGGGGCCGAGGAGTTTCCAATTTTGGAAGTTCCTGTTCCGGGCTGTTACCCGATAATCCTGGCCCACTGCCCGACTCTAAGTTCAGGGATTGGATGTTGTCCTCCCGCGAACGGGCATCCGGCTCGGAGAGCTCGGGAATCCGGACATAGTTGGTCCTCAAGATAGAGGAAAGGTCGCCGCATTGTTCCTCCACCACTTCAATATGATGGGTGACCGGTGGAGAGTTAATCTCCCTTTGATCGGGTTTAAGCCCAATCCGATCATAGTCCGTAGTGACTCCCAAGGCGGTGGAGGAACAATGGGAAGCGAGCTCCATTGGATCCATCTATTCAGCGAGTGCCGATTTGACATGGAGGCTATTTCCGATGACCCGAGAAGTCATCATCGGCGCGGCAGCCGAACAGGCGGTCATGATGAAATCGCCTAGCCGGAGAGTTTGGCCGACAGCCAAAGCTCCCCCAACAGTAGTACCGTCTTTAAAGACGAGATGAGACATCCTTCCTTCTGGCAACGGCACAGTGGAACTCTCAATGAAAGCACCAATGTCGGTGTTAAAACCGGCAGATCTCGGGTAGGGGGTCCCAAACTGTGCGTCTAGGAAGATGGTAACAGGAGGCAGGGGACACGATGTTTTACCCAGGTTCGTTCCCTCTTGATGGAGGTAAAACCCTACATCCTGCTTGATTTATTCTTGATTATATGGGTATTACAAGAGTTGATTTACCACGAGATCGGAGAGGCTAAACCCTAGAAGTTAGCCTATGGTATGATTTTTGTTGTTCTACGGACCTAAACCCTCCGGTTTATAAAGACACCGGAGGGGGCTAGGGTTACACAAGGTCGGTTACAAAGGAGGAGATATACATATCCGTATTGCCTAGCTTGCCTTCCACGCCAAGTAGAGTCCCATCCGGACACGGGATGAAGTCTTCAATCTTGTATCTTCATAGTCCAACAGTCCGGCCGAAGGATATAATCCGGCTGTCCGGATACCCCCTAATCCTGGAGCTCAGACTCCTCCACCACTTTTCTAGGGTTAGCAAAGGATTAGCTCATATTTGTGTGAGAGCTTTGCTCATCCACTTGGTTACCTTCTCCTCGGAGAAGAGCCCCCAAGCGGATTCAAGACCCCATCACGGGAAGAACCTCAAGACCTCCTCACGGAGAAGATTGTGCTACTTGTATCGTCCTTAGTTGACCGTGGATCATGTATCTCTTATGTGTTTGAGGATCTAGCATATGTGTGACCATTCTTGTTGGTTCGAGTGATTCTCTCGTGTTTCCCCTTGTGTTTTCTCCTCGTGTTCTTCGTGTTCATCGTGGGATCCGCTCCTTACGTGAAAGATCGGCCATCTAGGGTTCCACCCTACATCAAAAGAGAAGAGGAGAGAGAAGAGAAGCAGGCTCTTGGTTAGTAGAGCCAGCTGCAACACGAGACCCAAGACACTTTGTGAGGATGTAAGGTGGGACAGCTATGGATAAACTAGTACGTATTTAAAACTTATTATTGTACATGCCCGCTAAGAGGTTGGTTGTATATGACATGGCAACTTCTTATAGCCGACCCTTGGCTGTATTATTAATCACGCTCTTAGTGAGGGAGCTAGTATATCATATACTAGCTAGTATTACTCCCTCCTTTCCGGTTTAGGCTGGTTGTAATGGTAGTATCATAAGCGGTATCATGCATGCCAACTAGACTTTCTGGATGATGTGGCACACAATTAAATGAGGAAAGAGAGGATGTGGTATCATATCATGATACCGTGTAATATTAAATGTTGTACTACTTTGTGTGATGCATGTCAATTAATAAGGCAACCTAAGATACTAACTTATGATACTATGCATTACAGAAGTAGTATCATACACTAGTATATATCATATGCATGATACTAGTATATGATACTCCCCATTACAACCAGCCTTTTATAGGGCTCAGTTCAAAAATCTCACCAACCAAGGTAGATGGTGAGTGGTGGAATACTAGTTTGCAAAAACACCCAATTAATGATTTTGTTTTCCTCAAAAAAATTATGTTTTCCAATGTATTAATTGCAATACATGCATGCATAAAGTACATGCATTGGTCAACTTCCTCTTAATACTTGCATGCAATGATTTAATGCACCTTGGAATCTGAACATGTGATGGGGAACAACCAAATTGAGCCTTATAAAATGGAGAAACTAAAATTTTGAGATAAGCCTATAAACCAGAAAGGAGGGAGTATATATGCATGATACTAGTATATGATCGGCAATACCTCCGTAATGCATGCATGCATAGTATCATAAGTTAGTATCTTAGGTTGCCCTATTAATTGCCATGCATGACACAAAGTAGTACAACATTTAATATGATACGGTATCATGATATGATACCACACCCTCTCTTTCCTCATTTAACTATGTGCCACATCATCCAAAAAGTCTAGTTGGCATGCATCATACCGCTTGATACTCCCATATTACAACCAGCCTTATTAGGGTGGCCATAGTGGGGGTATCATAGCCGGTATCATGCACCCGGGAATAGAAAATATGATGATGTGGCAAAGAAGTAGTAACATAGGTAGATACCGTAACATATATATATATATATAATAAATTTTATACTACTTTGTGTCATGCATGGCCATAAATACGGTCATCTATGATATATAGTACTCTATGATACTATATATATGCACTATGAAGGTACGTATGTAGTATCCAGTAGCGGAGGCACGGGGGGGGGGGGCAGCAAGGGCCCCGGCCCTCCCCAACATTAGTCACTTCTTTGTATTTTGGGCGTGAACAGTAAACTTTTTGTTATGTTTCCTTAATCGGCCCCCCTCAAGATCATAAATTTACGATTTCTACCTCCGCCACTGGTAGTATCATACACTTGTATCATATGCATGATACTATATATATAGTATATGATACTCCCCACTATATAAGGCTGGCCATAGTGGTGGTTTCATAGCCAACGATGTCATGCACTCGGAAATAACAAGTATGCTGATGTGGCAAAGAATTAAATATATAAAAAGAGGGTTAGAGTAACATATAGGTAGATACTGTATCATGTTAAATGCGATGCTAATTTGTGTCATGCATGGCAATAAATATGATCTATATATGATACTATACTCTATGTATTATACTATGTGCTATAATTAATTAAAGATAGTATCATCCACTAGTATCATATATACTATATATTCATGATACTAGTATATGACACTCTCCACTATACTCGTGATTTCTTACTGTGGAAAAAAATTGGAGGCGAAACGATGAACTCATGTTTTCATTCGAACAAAAATATGATGTTAGGTAATGTAAATGTTTTCAAAGAGCACACGGTTCACTCGCGAAAGCCGTGTGTCCACTAAACCGTGGCCGATGCACCCCCCCTCTACCATGCACGCAATCTGAGTCGTGCATTCTAATTGGCCAGAACCCAAACCCCGCGGATCGTACGTCTGCACCGTTGGATTCTCCTAGACCGAATGGCGATCCTCATCCCTTTAGACAACACATGTAAATGTTTTCAAATAGCCCCTCCCAAAAAATGTTTTCAAATAGCACACGTTTCACACACAAAAGACGTGTGCCTACCAAACCATGGCCGATGCCCCCCCTTCGCTGCGCGCGCGATCTGAGTCATGCGTTCTGATTGGCCAGAACCCAAACCCCACGGATTGTACGTCTGCACCATTGGATGCTCCCAGATAGAATGGAAATCCTCATCCCTTTCGATAGGAAATGCAGTCCAGCTAGGAATTGATTTATATGACAAGATGCACGGTAAATGCCAAAAAATGTCTTACATATAGCACATGAGACCTAAAATGCGCCAGCAAATCAAACCCGTGGTAAAATTGTGATTGGTTTACGTGGGAAAAATTTAGAGGTGAAACGATGAACTCACATCTTCATTTCAAAATTAGTACATCTTCGTTTCAAACAAAATTATTCTGTTTGTGCACACGAGCGCTTAGAGGCAACCATTTGCATAGGCCTTTCCACGCGCGCGGCGACCGTGGATATTTTTCACCCTTTTCACCTAGACTGCCAACACCCGGAGTCCCCAACACCCCCACTGTTCACCCGTGTTTTACTCAACTGGTCCACCCAATCTCCTTCGTGATGTAGGGTGGAACCCTAGATGGCCGTTCTTTCACGAAAGGAGCGGATCCCGCGAAGAACACGAGTGGAAACACAAGAGAATCACTCAAACCAACAAGAATGATCACACATATGCTAGATCCGAGTACAGATAGAGATCACACGCTCCAAATCGAACAAGGGACAATACATAGGGTAACTGGTTCTTCTCCGAAAGGAGGTCTTGATGTCTTCCCGCTAGGGGTCTTGAATCCAAGTGGATCTTCTCCGAAGAGGTGTCAGTCCCTCGCAATGGAGTAGATCCAGATGGATGAGCGAAGCTCTATCTCACATATGAGCTTACACAACGTTGACCGTAACTAGGAGGAGGGGGTCTATATATAGTGCTAGCCCATGAAGGGGTAATTGAGAGGGGGATACATGGGCCCTTGGCCCAATCTCTGTGCACAGGCAGGTGACGGATGTCCAGGCTGGGGGCCGGATGTCCGGCGCCTCACGAAGAGTCGGATGTCCGGGCCTCTGGCCGGATGTCCGGGTTGAACTTGGCCGGCTTCGGTTGCATTCTGTGATGAGGGGCCGGATTTCCAGGCGAAGGGGCCGGATGTCCGGGCCTTCAGGAGGAGCCGGATGTCCGGGGCATGGGGCTGGATGTCCGGGCTGTCGGGGTCGCTTCCGGAGCTCTCTGGATAGGAAGGGGCCAGATTTCCGGGGGTTAGGCCGGATGTCCGGGCTGGTCCGGATGTCTGGGCTGGGGCCGGATGTCCGGGCGCTGTAGCAGCTGGCTCTTCTTCCTTCTCCTTCCTTTGCTCCCGCGCACACTTGGCCTTGGTCCTTGGGCTCTCCATGGTCTATTCGGGTGTACTTGAGTATGCACAAGTTCCGCGCTTGAAGTAGCATCCATGTCTTACATGCAGTAAGGGAAGATTCGGAAAGGAGCGAGTTCACCTTAGGTCCAATGGCGTATGCTCGAGTGTCAAAGCAATATATGAGCAAAACATGTGAATAGCAATGGAACATCATGACTCTCCCAAAACAACAAGCATCAATAGCACGTGGCACATGGTAAACATGGGAATAGCAATAAGTATCTCCACCAGGCATGCAAATACACATAAGAGTAGTATAATGGTGAATCATATGTAAGCGCCAGCAAGGGTCACAATTTCATGGCAACGGCATTGAAAGAGGCATAACATGCAAAGTGAACACAATATAGTGAGCATAAGGTGACAAGTGGTAAATAGCCCATAGCCGTGTGAGAGCCAAGTAAAAGAGATGCCCGTAGTCCTTGCGTGAAGGGAACGGTGGTGAGGATAATCCACGTGATCCCAAATCGTTGTTGCTCTCAAGAGCTCATTTCGTCAACTCTTGGGATTGAGAGGTTGACGAGTATATGTGAGTTCCTACACAAAACAAAGGCAAAAAGGAAAATTGTGTGTGCGTGGTATATGTACACATCATCCATCATGATGCGCATGTGCATGTGTTGGTTAGCACAAAATATCCAATGCTCAAATAAATGAGATGCGTGATATAGAAACATGTCATCCATCATGATAGGTTTGTTTTTATGTATGGCATAATGGAGACTCAAATTGTGTAATGCATCACGAGAAATATGTAGAGCATTGTTATTCATGGAATGCATATGGTACAAGCAATTATGGAAATCATGCAAAGTATGGAATGGATCAAAATCTCCTAACATGTATGAGGAAACTATGGGGGTCTCCTCATGAGCATTAGTGGAAACATCACATGGAGAATGTTGACAACATCCAAAACAAAGCATATTCGGAACAATGTGATCATGGCATGGTATAGTAGATGAATTGAGCAAATTGTGTAAAGGAAGCTTAGCAATATCATCACAAGAAAAACAAAAGCAAATGACCGTCATCTCGTCATCTATGCCATAAGTGCAAATGGGATTTATTTTAGTGGGACATGCATAATTACTATGTTGAGATTGAAATGATGCAATATGGGAGATCTCACTCATAGCATATGACAAGTTTAAAGGATTGTCGAACATGATGTGACCAAAAGAATTTTCACACGATATCCTATGGAGCATAGCATCACAACTAGGCAATTCAACATGTTCATCATCATATTCATCATAAATTGGTAAGTCATGACATGAGGAAGTCGCACTAGCATGAAGCATGATAATAGGTGTGTCAACATCATGCAAGCAATCATTGGTAATATAGTCCACTAGTGGGACAAGAGAAGCACTATCACCTATGTTACCTTTGGAGCATCGCTCATGTGTTGTAGGTGAGGTGTCGAAGACCAAGTCGTGATCATCTTCATCTTGATGGAACCATGTGGGGGTGTATCATCGTCCACCATGGCCATCATCATCTCCATTGGAGGTATGGACTCGTCGAGGATAGGCATGTTTTCATGTAGGAGACCTAGCACCAAAGAAGAAAACACACTCGGAGTAGAGGTTAAGTCATTAGAAATCATAGTGACCTCACATGCCATCTCAACTACCTCACTCACTAAGTGTTGTGGCTCACTCACTCCCGGTAAGATGCTCTCACTTGTATGGTTTGTGGAGTCACTCAAATGGCTCTCAACCTCACATAGGATGTGTGGCATGCTCTCAAGTGTGGGGCTAGTGGTGGTCAAACTCATCCTCTCATAGGAAAGGTACTCAATGTAATATATGGTGGAGTCACTCATCTCACTCATGGGGCGGTGGCTCTCCTTACATGGCAATTGGGGCATCTCTTCATATGTGGGTGTCGGAGAGATGTTGGTGCAAATGTGTCCATGCTCAACTCCTATCGCCGCCTAGGTTGAAGGGGATGGCCCTAGCTCGACCTTCTTGTCACCATCTTGTTGTAGGAGGTCCATATGATGTGGCACCTCATAGCTCGTCTCCATGACCGAAGGGAATTTCCCATGCTCGGCCATCTTTCTCGAGGGGCTTCCAAAGATGGAAGTGTCGCCCTCGCTTGTAGGTGGTCACCTTGGACTTGATGAAGTCAATGTACGCATCCTCATGGGAAGTAGGCGAAGATGCCGTACGTCCAAAGGCGAAGATTCCTTGGTAGCACTTGGAGAAGATGCCAAAGTGGCGGTGGTAGTAGCCATAGATTTCTCTTGGTGGTGCTTGTCTCGTGGTCTTATCATGAGCTCATGAAGTTTGGCCGTAGCTTGATGTAGAGCTTTTTGGGACTTGTAGGTAGGTGCATCTCGAGCATCTTCATGTTGGTGGTGTCGTTGTCATACTTGAGCTCGATGGCGTTCATCATCGCGCACATGTTTCTTGGAGGTGACTTGCTCTTCATGACAATGTGGATCACGAATGTGATGATGGTCACCATGTAGATGTGGACGTGGAAGACTTGCGCTTTCATCGCATGGGCGCTCCGATGATGATCGACTTGCTCGCCGTCGGCTTGAGGATGATGAAGGGGAAGAACGGTTGATCAACAAGGTCCGAATCTCCTCCATCCTTGCATCTTCCTCCTCCTTTTGTGCGGAAAGCTTGTTGTCAAGGTAGTCTCTTGTACGTAGCTCGGAGTGTCGCATGTCAATGGTGAGGTTGTCAATGCACTCTCACAATCTTGATTGTGCACCTTGCATTTGTCGTTGTAGATCAAAGATTGACGATTTGGTGATGTAGTTGTTTGCGCCGTCATTGTTGTCAAAGACCGGAGATGAAATGCCTTGCCTATCCATCACAAGACTCGAGCAAATATGAGTGGGAGAAAGAGAAGAACTATAGCAAATGTATCTTGACCAATGTTGAAGATGGATCAATGATCACTCAATGATGTAACAAGGAAATAGCACAATTGGTACCGATCTCGTCAATTTCTCACACCTACACAAGTAAGGCTTATGGTGGAGCTCGGTGAGGATAGTGGCACAAAAATTAATGCAAAATGTTAGCAAGAGTCAATAATGTTGAAATAGATTCACAAATTAGCAAGTGAAACAAGTAGACCAATAGCAATGAATGGCACACGGAAACGCACACACAAATAGATAAATAGGGTCGTGCAACCAAGGAATGAGCTCAAAATGTGGAATATACGGAAAATGCTCTTGTTGCACAACTCTAGAGAGACGCTAGCACGATTGCTCAATAGGCGGATACGACACTTGTGCACAACCTATAGGAGACAAAAATGCAACGACTTCTATCCCAAGTATGATATGTATGTATGGTTCCCAGTGTTTCTCGCAAGATGATCTAAGATGATCCGATATGACAATCTTATGTGCAATGTGGTATGATGCTATGGCTCTTGCTTACAAGCTTCTTTGCTCTCTTTTTCTTTGCTTAAAAGCTTATACTTTTTTTGAAGTGGACTGTACGTGGAGAGGCTGACAGTTGGGTCCACGGCCGCATGCAAGGAAATGCCTCCTTATTACGCGCAAAATAATGATTCCTCCACCTGACAGCTAGGACCCACAAGAAGGGCCTCTGTATTTCGCGAAAAAAACGCCCCCCCCCGCTGACAGGTCGGACCCACCAGCCATATCTTCGCATGCAAGGAAGTGCCTCCTTATTATGCCCAAAAAAATGAATACCCCCTGCTAGCTGGGACCCACCATATTGTTGGGCTGACTTGTGGGCCTACTAAGTTGACGGGGACGGAGGGCTTTGTCAACATAGTCAATACTCCAGTGACCGTATGATGTCCATCCAACGGCCATAGTGCTTCTTCAACCTCTAGTCTTCTTGCTCCAGCCGCCCAAAGCAGCGCCAGTCGTGCCGCCTGCTCCTGCCTCCCGTGGCTGGCTGTGCTACCATGGAGGCCTCACCGCCCCCATACTACTCCCACCACTTGCTAGGCCATCCCTCCACTCACCCACACCCCCTGTTATTCTGCGGCGACGGCAGCCTCACACCGCAACCGAAACAGTGAACGCTCGTACTCCTCTCCGCGTGGGCATCCACTGCCGTGTCTTTCCCGGCTCTGCGTCGTCCCCTTCCTAGGCCTCGCCGTCGTCCACCGCCGTGGTGCTCTCGGCGCGGCGTGGTCAATGTGGTCAATGACCGACTTCCATCGGAAGAGTACTGTATGTGGAGAGACTGACAGCTGGGTCCACGGCAGCCGGAAGGAAGTGCCTCCTTATTATGCGGAAAATAATTATTCCTCCACTTGACAGTGGGGATCCACCGGACGGGCCACCAGTATTTTGCGAAAAAAAATCGTTCCCCCTAACTGCAGGGACCCACCAGACGGGCCACCGTATTTTGCAAAAAAAAACGTTCCCCCGCTGTCAGCTCGGACCCACCGGAAGTGCCTCCTTATTACGCACAAAAAAAATGAATACTCCCCCGGCTAGCTGGGACCCACCTTGGTGGGAGGCTGACTTGTGGGCCTACTAAGTTGATGGGGCCGAAGGACTTTGTCAACTTAGTCAATATGAACGATTCTAGCTCTAGTGACCGTACGATGTCCATCCAACGGCCGTAGTGCTTCTTCAACCTCTGGTCTTCTTGCTCCAGCCGCCCATAGCAGCGCCGGTCGTGTCGCATGCTCCTGCCTCCCGTGGTCGGCTGTGCTGCCGTAGAGGCCTCACCGCCACCTACTATTCCCACCGCTGGCCAGGCCCTGCGGCGACGGCAGCCTCACACCGCAGCCGAACCAGTGAAACCTCGTACTCCTCTCTCCGTGGGCTTCCACTGTCGCGTCTTCGCCGGCTCCATGTCGTCCCCTTCCTAGGCCTCGCCGTCGTCCACCGCCGTGGTGCTCTCCGCGCGGCGTGGTCAACGTGGTCAAGGAACGACTTCCATCGGAAGAGTACTATACGTGGAGAGGCTGACAGCTGGGTCCACGGCCACAACCCAGTTTTTTTGTGATTTGCCAAGTAAGTCGCTTTGTCAGGCCCGTTGGGCTGCAAATCTTTCAAGACGAGGAGAGCTTTCATTCGGTTGGCCGAGAAAATGGCCCATCAGTAATGAGAAATGGGCTGTACATTTTTAAAATACATCAAACTGGCAATTAGTTTCAAATATCTTTTTTCCATTTCAAGATTTTAAATTACATTAATTTTTATGCGTGGAGAATTTGTTGGATTTTATATTGATATACATTTATTTTTAAAATCAGTTTGAATGTGAGTCGAGATTTCAGGATTAAAAACAGTTCGGACCGCACCGAAATATGCAAAATTTCGTATAATTTTTTAACCGTGGCCACAATATGGGTTGTAATGCTAACAAAAAGAATATGGGCTCCAAAAAAACCTTAAGAATTAGCAAATGGGCTGTAAATTATTAGAAATAATGGCAGATGGGTTGTATGCTGTTTTCCACAGATTTGAGGCTTTCCTAAAAAAAGGTTGACGCACAAGCACTGACTGTTGGATGTCCATCCAACAGCCGTCGTGCTTCTTCAATCTCTGCTCTTCCTGCTCCAGCCGCTCAAACAAGCGCCGGCGGGACTGCCTGCTCCCTCCTCCCCGTGGCCGGCTGTGCTGCCGCGCAGGCCTCACCGCCCCACCGTACTCCCATTGCTGGCCTAGCCATCCCTCTACTCACCCACACCTGCTGTTATTCTCCGGCGACGGCAGACGAACTAGTAATCCCTCGTACAGTCGTACTCCCCTCCACCTGACAGTGGAGACACTGACAGCTGGGTCCACAGTCGCAGTAAGGAAGTGCCTCCTTATTACGCACAAAATAATTATTCCTCCACCTGACAGTGGGGACCCACCGGACGGGCCACCGTAATTCACAAAAAAACGTTTCCCCCCTGACTGCTGGGACCCACCAGCTACACCTTCGCATGCAAGGAAGTGCGTCCAGGCAAAAAAAACGATTCCCCCCCTGACTGCTGGGACCCACCAGCTACATCTTCGCACGCAATGAAGTGCCTGACAGTCGGGACCCACCTGGTCGAAGCGTACGTAGCGTTGTCATTCTGGTCGCGAACGTGTACGTACATATATACTGGTGGATGTAGAGGTGCGCACGTGTCGTAGTAGAGGCGCGCACGTAGCATGTACACGTACATACAGCGTCCAGGGTGCAAGAAAGAAAATACGGCCACGTATGTGTACATACAGGCGGGGTCTCGAACGCCTACTCGCGCATACGTACGGCCAGGGCTCGTTGACATGGCTGGGTCAGAACGGAGAAACATTGTTGTCGTCGTGTTCATGGGGGGGCAACGGAATGCGTCGTGTTCATGGGGAGGCAACGGAATGCGTCGTGTTCATTGGGAGGCAATGGAACGCGTGGGAGCCAACCGGCTGGGTCAGAACGGAATGCGTGGTCGTGTACATTGGGAGGGCTTGGACGGAACAGACGATGGAAACGAGGCCTGGCGTACCGCAAAATGGAGGAAACGGCCTTGTGTTCGACCGGCCACGTTCAAAACAGGATCCTGTTCATCGGGAGGGGTCTGGCGTACCGCAAAACGGACGAAATGGACCTCCTATGGTCGAAACGGGGGTCCTGTTGATCGGGAGGGGTGTGGCGTACCGCAAAACGGACGAAAAGGACTTGTGTTGGAGCGCTACGGTCGAAACGGGGGTCCTATTCATCGGGAGGGGTGTGGCGTACCGCAAAACGGGACTCCACGGGATACTGTTCATCTCCACTGTCGACCTCCTCCAGCCTCCACGGGCTACCGTCGACCTCCTCCAGCCTCCACGGGCTCCTGTTCATCCAGCCTCCACCGTGTGCTACTCCACGGGCTACTGTTCAACCACCCCTCCACCGTCTACTGTTCATCCAGCCCTCCACACCACGGGGTCCTGTTCAACCACCCCTCCACGGGCACCCCTCCACCGTCTACTGTTCATCCAGCCCTCCACACCACGGGGTCCTGTTCATCCAGAGGCAACGCCACTGCTCACTGTTCATCCACCCCCCCGCAACACTCACTGTTCATCCCAGAGGCAGCATCGATCGGCTTCAGTTAGCAGCAGTAGCGAAGGAATCGCTCGACGGGTTCAGTTAACAGCCATCGATCGATCGCTCGGGTTCAGTAATGCGTAGCCTGCAGTGCAATTGCTCGGGTTCAGTTAGAGCCCAACGCCTCGCTCGGGTTCAGTTAGAGCCAACGCCTCGCACACGCGCGCGTACGTGTACGAGAGAAACGTGCATCGCTCGGCCCCCGACCTCCCACTGTAACCGGGAACTCCCCGAATTTTTCCTCGCCCTCGCTTCTACCACGGTTTTTTCCGTCATGGACGGCCCAAAGAATGTCATGCAGCTGCGTCTCCGGCCCGCCCAGGATGAAAAGCCCATTTTCTGTCATGATTTTTTGTCATAGAAATAGGAGCCCACCACATCTATGATGATACCAGGTTTTGTCACAATTATCGTCATAGAAGTGTCATATGTATGACAGAATATTTTTTCTTTCGGCCCAAAATGTCACGGATGTGTCTTTTTTTGTAGTGATGATTAATTATGTAATGCATATATGTGTGGACAAATCATTGAAATTTAGCTACCATATGTTCAATTGCAATTGTTGTGAAATCTAATGAATGTTCTTCCTGTGGACACTATTTGTTCAATTGAATATTGTGGCGAATTTGCTTCTTGCGTGTCGATTCAAAATGGCATATTTTTGTTTTAACCTGGCAATTGCTCCCCACATGGTTCAACTAAATGAGTGTATGCGATCCACATCGGAAGGCATACGTCAATCACAGCGGAACCGTCGATGATACACATCAGATCACAAATGATTTGCAGCGCTACTACGTGTGCGTAGGGTCTCCAGAACCATTTGTGATATCACGTTATCGCACACGAGAACTGGGAGTAAACCGTGCCCAATGCAAAATACAATCCCAGTCGTAATTTGTTCAGGAAACGTCTGGGATCCCAAATGAAAAGCACACATCACTCTTGCAGCAACCATTGGTGATACCCAACAAATCACAAACGGTCTACAACACTTGTATGTGTGCGAAGGGGCTCCTGAACCTTTGTGATAGAACATTATCGCAGACGTAATTGTTGGCAAACATGTGCGATGGAGTCTAGCATGGCAGATGGGTTACGTAGAAAACTCGTGTGCGATGGGGCACAAATTGCACACAGTTCATATGTTGGCCCGTGTTTCCCAAACGGTTCATTACGACAGACCGTATGGCTTGACCGTGTCATTAGAAACGCTTAATCACCGATACCACACGTGCGAAAGAATTTAGTGTGTGCTGCATCGCTCACGATTACATTTTGGAAGGCCTCTGGATCACTGCTCCATATGCCCGACGGTTTCTGGGTCGTGTGGGAAGGACACCCTATCGCACACACTCACTTGGCGACGGTCCCAAATGCCATCGTGGAAAGGGGTTAAAAACTGTTTGTATAGCACCTACGTGCACCAGTGGTCGGGACACTTCCCGGTGATGACCACAGTTAATGGAGTTCATGTATTCTCCCTGTGTTAATGCTTTGTTCCGGTTCTCTACTAAAAGGAGGCCTTAATATCCCTTATTTTGCAATAGGACCCCACTTCCATGGGAGGGTAGGACAAAAGATGTCATGCAAGTTCTTTCCATAAGCACGTATGGCTATTTACGGAATACACGCCTACATTATATTTATGAACTGGAGCTAGTGCCGTATCGCCCTAGGTTATGACAATTATATGATGAATATCATCTAACGAATTCACCGATCCAATGGCTACGATTTTCCTACATATTGATCTTGCTGAGTTACTACTGCTGCTGTTACTATTGTCACTGCTACAAAACTATTACTATCACTGTTATTGTTACTGTTGCTGCTACCACTACTATCAAAGCTATCATATTATTGTGCTACTGATCACTTTGCTGCATATAATTAATCTTTAGGTGTGATTGAATTGACAACTCAGTTGCTAATACCTGCAAATATTCTTTGGGTCCCCTTGTGTCGAATCTATAAATTTGGGTTGAATACTCTACCCTCGAAAATTGTTGCTTTCCCATATACTTATGGGCTATCAAGCCCCGAACTCCATCATGCACCTCACCACCTTCATCATTGTGTGTCAGGCATTCGTACGCGTGAAGCCGCACTTCGGCCTATGGCTGAAGACCTTCTACGTCAAGCCGAAGAGTAGCGATGCCGAATTCACCGAGTGTGGGGGCGCCACGATCAGCAAACTCCAGAGCATAGACTGGCTGGAGGGCACCTTCATTGAGACCGTGAAGATCTGGCAGGACAAGTGGTTCTACATCACAGAGCCCCTCACCCCGGGCCAGGCCACGGCTCCCGCCTTCATGGGTACACCTCCAAGGAAGCTGGTGTCCTGGCAGAAGCAGGTTACAGAGTGGGTAATCCAGGCGAGGTCGTTGCTCTCCAGGAGAGGATCCAGGCCCTCAAGAACAAATTTAAGCTGGTGGATGTGATGCTACATCGCTACATCCCCCCTCCAGCTCCGAGGCTAGCCCCATGTGGCTCTACAAGACGGACAACGTAACGACACTGCGAAACTTCTTCCGCACCAACATAGATGGGATGTGTACGACTCTCTTCAAGCCATCCCAGAACGAATTCCCCGAAGATGAGCCGGACAACGGCTACAACGCCATACGCAGCCCATCCAAGCTAACCATCATCTCGTATGTTCACCAATGATTCTGTATTTTGTATTTGTCTGAACCTCCCTCCTTTGCTTTTAGAAATGGGCGTCCAAGGCGGCACTCATCAAGTGTTCGGCGCTGCTGCCCGAAGAGAACCGAACCCCCAAACTACAAGCTCTTTTGGCCTTGGTGCCCCCAAAGGCCCCGATCAAGGACAAGGATCCGGAGAAGAAGAGAGGAGGTCTTCGAATCCGAGACCCCTTGGACACTAAGTCTGAGGATGTCCGAACTCTTTCCTCTGATGAGGAGGAAAGAGAGGGAGAAGGGGAGGAAGGATCTTCTTCCCCAAAGAGAAAAAGGGCTACATCCGGAGACGTCGCGGGGGCTAACGCTCCCCGATCCCGAAGGCGCCTTGTGAAGGCCGCTGGCGCCACAAATCACAAGGCCCCTGTTGCGGCCAAGGTCATTTCCGCCGAATCAGAGGATGGCCTCATTGAGCCGTGTAGGGTGAGACCATCGTCGAGGAGGTACACCTTATTTTCATACACATTGTATGCACACTAGTTCCTTCTTCCCACAAATCTAATCAAATATTTGTATTTTGCAGCCCACAACGCCCCCATATCAGCGACGGGGAGTCATCGAGTGGGCTCCCTCCACCCAACGCATCGGAGGAGCATCCCTCCTCCCCTCTTTCTCACGACGGGCTAGAGGAGGCGACCTCTCAGCAAGCTCCACCCGTTCCTACCACAGGGGGCGGCGCTGAAGTCTCCATGGCCGAGGCAGAGACCTCGACCTCCAAGGATCTGCTGGGAAAACCCTTCCTCCATGGAAGGGGAAACGCTGGGGCAGCTAACAACCTCGGCCCCCATTGATCTAGAGCCACCTCGACAGCCTACCATGATGGCAGTTCCTCCTTGAACAGAGAGAATCAAGGTGGCCTGTCCATCCCTACCTGCCAAAGGGCAGGCATCCATGGGGTGGATCGAAGAGATGGAGGCGTCCATGGCGGGCTCTTCCACCGTTGCCAACGCGGTGCTACAAAATTACCGGTCCACGGAGGCCGGTATAAGGGAGGCCTTTAAGGGCCTCTATCAAGGCTTTGAAGTACCCTTTGATCATCTTTAGAAATTACATCAACGCGTAGAGCTATTAGCACTAGATAAATCCAGTAGCCCTTAGCGGATAAGTAGAAAGTAAGTTGTCCAAAGGCTTATACCACTGCAGACACGTGCCACAAGTGTATAATAACAATAGCCCCGCACCCTGAATTAGATACAGAGATCTTACTCGGGGGTCTTAATGAGGAATCAAAAATATATAAGAGCGAATGCACAGTAGCACCCGATACCCTGATCAGATAAACAAAGCCGACCAGGGGATCAATATCATCCAAGGAAGCTAACAATGTCTTTTTCAGGTGTCAGCCTTGGTTTCAGTATCCAGCTCGAAAGAGTTGGAAGAACTGAACCATAAGCTGGATCAGTCCAAGAAGGATGCCGATCTGCTCAAGAAGCAGATGGAGGAAGCTCAAGGTAAATAGCAAAAAGCTTTAGCATCTTAAAATTGTACTTAAATTTTGATGTGGCTGCTTTGATCTCTAAATCATATGTTAATGCATCTGCAGCTTCCTTCATGAAGCTTAAAAAGCTCTGGTCCGTGCTGCAAAAAGCTCAGCAGGAAGCCGAGAAGCAAAGGGCTGCTACGACGCAGGCCAGAGAAGAGCTGGACAAGGAAAAGGAGGTTGGCAAAAAGAAGGCGGCCCGGGTCAGAGAGGTCGAAGAAGACCTTAAAGGGCTTTACACTCAGTGTGGTACCCTTAGGAAGAAAAGAACAAGCTATCCTCTGAGCTCCCAACAACAAGCTCGGCTTGTAAGGATGCCATGACCCAAGCTCAGGGGAATTCCGAAGTGCTTCAACAAGTGAAGCAGACCGCCGCCGGTAAGCCATACCTGCTTCGCTGCATTTTTGGTGATAGCAAATTTGCCCATCTTACGCAAATCTGGCATTATTTAGAGGCCTTTAGGGACCTGCTGCGGAGTGCTTGAGACGTCGGCTCCTACTACGCCGCCCATCTCGATGATTCTGTGGAAAAGGCCTTCTAGGCTCAATTCTAGGTGCCCAATGATGACCCACAATTATAGGGGATCTATCATAGTCCTTCCGATAAGTATGAGTGTTGATCCCGAGGAGCAGAAGGAAATGACAAGCGGTTTCCAATAAGGTATTGTCAGCAAGTACTGAAATTATTAGTAACAAATAGTTTGATAGGAAGATAATTTGTAACGAGCAAATAATACCAATGGTAACAAAGGTGCAGCAAGGTAGCCCAATCCTTTTTGTAGCAAAGGACAAGCAGGAACGGTCTCCTATCATAAGCTAAGTGTTCTTGAGGACACACGGGAATATCATCTAATCACTTTCACCATGTTTGTTTGATTCGCGTTCGCTACTTTGATAACTTGATATGTGGGTGGACCGGTGCTTGGGTGTTGTTCTTACTTGAACAAGCCTCCCACTTATGATTAACCCCTCTCGTAGGCATCCACAACTACGAAAGAAGAATTAAGATAAATCTAACCATAGCATTAAACATATGGATCCAAATCAGCCCCTTACAGAATAGCACACAAACTAGGGTTTAAGCTTCTGTCACTCTCGCAACCCATCATCTAATTACTACTCCACAATGCATTCCCTTAGGCCCAAAGATGGTGAAGTGTCATGTAGTCTACATTCACATAGCACCACTAAGGGAATCAACAACATACATATCATCAAAATATCGAACAAATACCAAATTCACATGATTACTTATGACAAGACTTCTCCCATGTCCTCAAGAACAAAAGTTACTACTAACACAAGATATTCATGCTCAAGATTAGAGGGTATTGAATAGCATAATAGATCTGAACATATGATTTTCCACCAAATAAACCAATTAGCATCAACTACAAGATGTAATCAACACTACTAGCAACCCACAGGTACCAATCTGAGGTTTTGATACAAATATTGAATACAAGAGATGAACTAGGATTTGAGATGAGATGGTGCTGTTGAAGATGTTGATGAAGATTGATCCTCCCAGGATGAGAGGGTTGTTGGTGATGATGATGACTTCGATTTCCCCCACCAGGAGGGAAGTATCCCCGGCGGAATCGCTCCACCGAAAAAGTGCTCTTGCCAAAGTTCCGCCTCGAGACGATGGTGCTCCGCCCCAAAAGTCCTTCCTTTATTTTTTCTAGGGAAAATGGGCTTATATACCAGAAGATGGGCACCGGAGGCTGGCTAGGGGCCCCACAAGCCACCAGGGCGCGCTTGGGGGGGGGGGGGGCTCGTTCCTTGTGGGCACCTGGGTGGCCCCCTCTCGTACTTCTTTGCTCAAGTATTTTTTTATTATTCCATAATGAATCTCCGTAAAATTTCAGCTCATTTGGAGATGTGCAAAATACGTATCTATTGGTTAAAAACACTATAAATAATAGTAGGAAAACATGATGCAAAATGGACGTATCAACTCCCCCAAGCTTAGACCTCGCTTGCCCTCAAGCGAAAGCCAATATCGATAATAGTGTCCACATGTTTAGAGAGAGAGAGATGCATTGATAAAAACAAAATACGGACATAGTAGCATCATGATCATTATTATAACAACAATATTCATTATCATATAACTTCCCATGAGTAAGTAACAATTCATCACAACATCGAAGTGTAAGGCACAAATTTTCTTGAAAACTAACAAACTATGTTCTGGGTCGACAACGCAATTGCAATTCATCATATTTTCAGGAAGGATCTCGTGTCGGAGCTTTTTAGCAAGTATACATGCTCCACCATCATTTAGTCTTTCGTGATTGCTAACACTCACAACATATATATGGAGCAAAAAGTTTCAGCCAAACACATAGAAAGACAGGGGTTTATAATTTCTCCTCCCAACTTATTCACCTCAAGGGTAATGTCGACAATAAAAAATCATGATCACTCATATCCAACTAGATATATGTCCCTAGATGTTTCCCCACCACATGATGTTACAAAAGAGAAAAATAAAAAGGAATAGAGGAGAACACTATTGACTCCTACTTAAAAAGTAAATACATAAAAGTAAACGATAGGCCCTTCGCAGAGGGAAGCAGAGGTTGTCATGCGCCTTTTGTATTTGGATGTGATTCGTCTCCGTCGTATCTATAATTTTGATTGTTCCATGCCAATATTATACAACTTTTACATACTTTTGGCAACAATTTATATGATTTATTGGACTAACATATTGATCCAGTGCCCAGTGTTAGTTCCTGTTTGTTGCATGTTTTTGGTTTTGCAGAATATCCGTATCAAACGAAGTCCGAACATGATAAAAATTTACAGAGAATTATTTTGGAATATATGTGATTTTTGGAGGTGGAATCAATGCAACGGAGACCCGTGGCCTCCACTACCCATGAGGGCGCGCCTGGCGCCCCTCGCGCGCGATGGTGCCTTGTGGGCACCCCGTAAGTTGGTTGGGGCTCTTCTTCGAGCACAGGAAAGATAATTTATGGAAAAAATCGCGTAACTTTTTTTAGTGCAATCAGAGTTACGGATCTCCGAGAATTTAAGAAATAGTGAAGGGCCAAAAAATAGGAGCACGAAACAAAAGAGAACAGAGTGGGAGATCCAATCTCGGAGGGGCTCCTGCCCCTCCACTGCCATGGAGGCCATGGACCAGAGGGGGAACTCTCCTCCCATCTAGGGGGGAGGCCAAGGAAGAAGAAGAAGGAGGGGGCTCTCTCCTCCTCTTTCCTGGTGGCCCCAAAGTGCCACCGGGGCAAGGATCATGACGGCGATCTACACCTACAACCTTGCTACGTTCAACACGAACTTTCTCCCCTCTATGCAGCGGTGTAACCTCTCTATTACCGCTGCAATTCTATACTTAAACTGTGACACCCCTGATTCAATCGTACACTAATCATTCATGCAAACGTGTTCGATCAAGATCAGGGACTCATGGGAAGATATCACAACACAACTCTAAACATAAATAATTCATACAAGCATCATATTACAAGCCAAGGCCTCGAGGCTTCGAATACAAGTGCTCGAACATAAACGAGTCAGCGGAAGCAACAATATCTGAGTACAGACATAAGGTTGAAGAAGGTGCCATAAGATGGCTAGCACAAACTAGGATACAGATCGAAGATGCGCATGCCTCCTGCCTGGGATCATCCTAAACTACTACTGGTCGTCGTCGGCCTGAACGTAGTAGTAGGCGCCCTCGGAGTGGTAGTAGTTGTCGGCGGCGGAGGCATCTGGCTCCTGGGCTACAACATCTAATCACAACAACCGGTTATTAAAGGGGAAAAGGTGGAAGCAAAGCAACCGTGAGTACTCATCCAAAGTACTCGCAAGCAAGGATCTACACCATATATGCATTGACATCAATAAAATGGGTAGTATATGTGGACTGAACTGCACAATGCCATAATAAGAGGGGGAGAAGCTAGTCCTATCGAGGACTATGCTTCTGGCAGCCTCCATCTTGAAGCATATAGAGGAGAGTAGCAAGTGCAACATCAAGTAACATCGCATGATATGACAAATGGCAGTGCTAGGTGTGCCCTAACGCGGTACTAGGTGCTACTGGCGAAGGGGGGGAACATCTGGGAAAGTATTCCCAGTGTTTGGCATGTTCAGACAAATGAACCAGAGGGGAACGGTTGCATGTTCGCTATGCTAGGGACGTGTGCAGATGAACGAACCACGTATTCAGATTCGTCTCACTTTTCTGAGCAACATTCATGTGCAAAGTATTTTCATTCGAATTATGGATTATTTTATATTAATTTTTAAAGTTTTAATTCATTTTTGAAATTAACATAATTAATTTAAAACATAATATGTTACTAAATCAGCATGACGTCAATAGTCAACAGTCTGTTGACTGGGTCAAACTGATGCGTGGGGCCCGTTCGTTATTGACTGACTAACTAACTAATAGATTAATTAGATTAGTTAGCTAATCAGATTAACTAAAACAGTTAATGAAGTTAATTAATTATCCTAATTAATTATTATTTTTATTTTTTAAAATTCATTTTTTATTATTTTCGTTTCTGGGGCTGGGCCCAGCCGTCTGTGGCCCATAGGCCATAGTGGGTCAGGCGCAACGGGCGCCAGACGTTCCCCAATCGGTGAAGCCGTGTGGGGCTGGTCCCGGGTGCGGCCAGCGGGCGCGGGCGCTGGCGGCCACGACGCCGTCCAAGGGGGCGCAAGCCGCGCTGGCCGGGGGCGAGGTTAGGGGCGGCCACGAGCGAGGCGGGAGGCGAGCACGGCCGGCCGGGTGCAGGGATGTGGGGGCCGGCATGGGGCACAAGGGAGGCTTGCCGCGGGCGCAGGGCAGGGACGGCAAGGCAGAGGCACGCGAGGCGGTGAGTGGCGCCAGCAGTGGCCAAGGCAGCAGATGCAGCGGCTGCAGCGAGACAAGGCGGGGCTCTCCATGGGCGGGCCATGCAGAAGCAGCAACGACGCAGTACGACTGCGGGGTGGAGGTCACACAGGGAAGAAGAGGCACGTCTAGGCGAGAAGCAACACGTGAGCGGGGCGAGCGCATCGAGGAAGTAGCAGGCGGGGCACAGCGAACGGAGGCGGCCGGCTCCGGGCTGGCGATGCAGGGCGCAAACGCGGGCACGAGCTCAGCACAGTGACCGTTGTGCTAGGGGATAGGGGTGAGAGGAGGCCGGGGGTGGCCTCATCGGCGATGTAGGGGTTCAGGGGGTTGGCGGGGCTCGTTGGAGCCTTTGGGAAGGAGAAGAGGAGGCGGTGACGACGGGCGACTGCAAGGTGGAGCTGATCCGGGTGGCGGCGAGGCGACGAGGCAGGGTCGGGGTCATGCCCCCGATCTCGATCCAGATCATGGGGGTGAGGGAGGAGCGAGTGGGGAAGTGGGGGGTGTCGGTGGTTAGGGTTCGGTCGCCACGGGAATAAGGGGGGATGGGGTGGGCCGGCCTCGTGGCCTGGATGCCATGTTGGTTCGAACGACCCAGGGGAGGGGGGCTTTGCCCCTTTTTCTAATTTTTTTTGTTTTTTTGTTTTCCTTATTTTTATTTTATAATTTAATTATTTTAGTTTTGAAAAATACAAAAGTTGTATCTAAAATAGTATTAACAAATATGCCACTACCACAATTAACTTGGCACCTAAAATAAAATAGTTTATTATTTTAAAAGCTTTGAAATAATTGTCTTTGCTACTGTTTTGTTAATTTTAGAGTATTTAAACATTTTATAAAAGAGTGGTTTCTCCATCATAATTACCTATGTATTATTTGGCACAACCCGAACATTTTAGTTTTAATGTTTGAAAACCTTTATTGTTTGACTTGAGTTTGAATTTGAATCAGTTTCGAATCAACGTGAGTTTATCAATAGTAACCAAGGTGACGTGGCGTCACTAGCAGAGGTTCACTGTAGCTTAATTATCAGGGCGTTACAATTCTTCTCCACTACAAGAAATCTCGTCCCGAGATTAATGAGGTAGAAGGAAACAATGCGGGGTATTTTTCACGTAGGCGATCCTCGTGTTCCCAAGTGGCTTCGTCTGAAGAGTGATGCGACCACTGGACCTTGAGGAACTTGATTGTCTTCTGATGTGTGCAATGCTCAGCTTGGTGAGAATGCGGACCGGATGCTCTTTATAAGAGAGGTCCTGTTGCAACTCGAGCACTTCATGATCCACTGCTCGGATCGGGTCCTTGAAGCAGCGGCGGAGTTGTGACACGTGGAACACATCATGAACCTGAGAAAGGTTTGACGGAAGCTCCAGTTGATATGCCATTTTTCCATGCTTCTCGAGAACAGTGAATGGACCAATATAGTGAGGATCTAGCTTTCCCTTGATCCCGAAGCGGTGAGCACCCTTCGTCGGTGTAACTTGAAGATAACCATTCATAGTTTTGTTGCCTTGGGTGAGGTTGCAGAACTCGCGCTTCATCCTATCCATGATTCCCTGAGGAATGAAGCGGGCACAAAAGGCAGCTTGGGAGTCCTCCCAAGTGATGACCGTTCCAGAAGGTAGTGAATGCCTGTGGACATCCCACCATTGTGCTGCGGGACCCCTCAGATAGTATGCCACGAAGGGGACATAGCTGGCATGGGCTACTTCAGCAGACTCTAGCTCGAAGGTGATGTCACAGAGACAGTCATTAGCATCAACTGGCTGAGTTGAGTTGTGGTAGATGGTTGGGTTGAGGCATGCAATGTCCTATAGTGTCACTAGGGCTGGCTGCTGGTTCATATTGGGGCGAGAGGAAACTGAGCCATCATATTCTCCACGAAATGGCGGTTTAGCTTGAACTGTTGGATCATACCAGCCATGTACTCAGGCGGTGGTGGGGTGTTGCCACCATGACCACGACCACTGGTCTAACCATCCTACTAATATATAACAAGGGGTAGTTCAACATTGATAAATTTGCAAAGACAAGAATCATTCACGATGAAACATGCATAATGAAAGGAGTACGATAGATACTACACAGTAGTCGGTATATCTTACAAAAGGGGTCACACATAGAGTTCATTACATGGACTAGCGACATAGCAGGTGGCACGCATGCTCGCAGTGAATGCATCTAATACTAACAAGAAAGACTACATCTATCGTAGAAGGTACTACAGAGGTAGGTGTAGCCTGACAGCTGGTAGTGACGCATCGAGAAATCCTCCACGTCAGCCTCCTGCGGTCCGTGGATTCTCTGGTGCAGAACCTGATGCTCAAGTGGAAAAAGAGGACCATGAGCGGGAGTGTAGCCTCCAACGTCTTGCTAACCAACACCACGGGGCATCACGGTCCTGGCTAGGTAGATCACAGAACATGACAACTGTCCAGATCGGACAAAGGGGTGCAACTTCGTCAGAGCGATGTACAGGTACACACGTGTGGTGTACAACTCATGGCGAAGAGCTCGGTTAGCCTGATCTAGCCCATCAGCATGCCGGATAAAGTTCTCCTGGTGGAAGGGCTCGTGGGTGACGGTGGAGTAGACAACAGTGTAGTATCCCTCCTCGCCATCACTGGATGCGATAGCAATGTGCTTGAAAGGGGAAGTGTCCAATGCCCGATACTCTCCACGAAGACATGTCATAGCAGCGCAGGCATCATTGTGGACTGCCATATTAATGGTCACTCCAACACCATGAGCAGTGTGCAGCACAGTAGAGGAGTTATCATCCCGAGAGTAGAGGTGGACGATGGCATGATACTGCTCCTGATAAAGTCCCGGTACTGCTCGTACACGGTGTACTCAGGGTGCCAGCGACAACCCAGGTAGGTCATCATCTCAGCTAGCGCAGCAGGTGACCCTGAGGCTCCAATGTCCGTCGTATGGCACACGACCTGCCTCATGGGTTCCATCTGAAAGCAAAGATGTTCCAAAGGAGTCAAATGACATTGCATATATTATTCAAAATACATTTCTAAGGAATAACTTAAGATAATCCAACTTTGGGGTGAATGCGGTTATAAGATCCTAATGTTAGAGTTAGTAAATTCGTTTGACCTGAATGGAAGAGAGATCAAAGTCCCAGAGGATAGACGAGGAGTAAAAGATCCAAATACCACCCAATGGCGAAGTGGGCCCATAAGACACACAACCATGTTAGTAGAAGCTTTGCAATGTCTAGACTCGCCTTCGGCCAAGGAGTGTGGAAGGGCGTTCCCACAGGCAGTCGGCTCTGATACTAACTGGTGACGCCCCTGATTCAATCGTACACTAATTATACACACAAACATGTACGATCAAGATCAGGGACTCACATGAAGATATCACAACACAACTCTAAACATAAATAAGTCATACAAGCATCATATTACAAGCCAGGGACCTCAAGGGCTCGAATACAAGTGCTTGAACATAAACGAGTCAGCGGAAGAAACAATATCTGAGTACAAACATAAGGTTAAACAAGGTTCCATAAGATGGCTAGCACAAACTGGGATACAGATCGAAGAGACGCAGGCCTCCTTCCTGGGATCCTCCTAAACTACTCCCGGTCATCGGCGACCTGAACATAGTAGTAGGCACACTCGGAGTGGTAGTAGTCATCATCGATGGAGGTGCCTGGCTTCTGGGCTCTAACATCTGATCGCAGAAACTGGGTACCGAAGGGGAAAAGGGGGAAGCAAAGCAACCGTGAGTACTCATCCAAAGTACACGCAAGCAAGGATCTACACTACATATGCATTGGTATCAAAGAAATGGGTAGTATATGTGGACTGAACTACAGAATGCTAGAATAAGAGGGGCAGAAGCTAGTACTATTGAAGACTACGCTTCTGGCAGCCTCTATCTTGAGGCATATAGAAGAGAGTAGCAAGTACACCATCAAGTAACATCGTATAGCATAAACCTACCTGACGATCCTCTCCTCGACACCCTGTGAGAGAGAGATCACCGGGTTGTATCTGGCAATTGAAAGGGTGTGTTTTATTAAGTATCCGATTCTAGTTGTCATGAGGTCGGAATACAACTCCAAGTTGTCCTGTTACCGTGGAGGCTATTCGAATAGACCAATCTTCCCTGCAGGGGTGCACCACATTACCCGACACGCTCGACCCCTCTGGCCGGACACACTTTCCTGGGTCATGCCCGGCCTCGGAATATCAACATGTCGCAGCGCTACCTAGGCCCAACAGAGAGGTCAGCATGCTGGTCTACATCCTAAGCGCGCAAGGATCTTGGGCTCATCGCCCTTTGCACTCCTGCATGTTGCGAGGGTGACGGGCAGCAGACCTAGCCACCTAATACAAGCGCAGGCGTTCTAGTCCAATCCGGCACGCACTGGTCAGTCGCTGACATCTAAAGAGCTTCGGCTGATACTACGACGCCGGTTGCCCATATCTTGTCCCACGTGGCGGTTAGTGCGTATAAGGCCAACGACCAACTCACATCAAATACCCAATCTCATTAAGCATGTTATTATGAAATAACCACGAACGACGACCAGGGACCAGGCCCACCTATCTCTTAGGTGGTCTCAACCTACCATGTCGCTCCGCCACAAAGTAACACTCGAGGGCCGTCGGGAACCCAGGCCCACCACTACCTAGGTGGAACCACCTGTCCGTTCAGCCCCCACATCCGAACAGTAACATAAGTAATGTAATAGTATATAGTATATACCCGTGATAACCTCCCGAGTGATCATGGCCCAGTGTATAGCATGGCAGACGGACAAGAGTGTATGGCCACTGATGTAATACTAGCAACCTATACTGACCATTTAGGATTGCGGGTAAGATAACAACAGTAGGAACAAGGACAGGCTATGCAACAGTATAGGATCAAACTGATGAAATAGTAACACTACTCTAATGCAAGCAGTAGACGGAAAGAGTAGGCGATATCGGGATGATCAAGGGGGTTTGCTTGCCTAGAAGCTCTGCTGAGAAGGAGGGGTCGTCAACACCGTAGTCGATCGAGGCAACAGTGGCGTCAGTCTCGAAGTCTACCAGAGAGAAGAGGGGGAAGAAACAATGAATACAATGCAAACAGATGCATGATGATGCTTGACATGACAAATAGCGGTGCTAGGTGTGCCCTAACGCGGTACTAGGTGCTACTGGAGAAGGGGGGAAACATCCGAGAAAGTATTCCTGATGTTTGGCATTTTCAGACAGACGAACCAGAGGGGGACGGTTGCATGTTCGCTATGCTAGGGACGTGTGGCAGATGAACAGACTACATATTCAGATTCGTCTCGCTTTTCTGAGCAACTTTAATGTGCAAAGTATTTTTGTCCGAGTTACGAATTGTTTTATATTAATTTTTAAAGTTTTAATTCATTTTTGAAAGTAACAGAATTACTTTAAACCATAAATATGTTTACTGCATCAGCATAACGTCAGCATGATGTCAGTAATCAACAGTCTGTTGACTGGGTCAAACTGACGCGCGGGGCCTGTTCGTCATTGACTGACTAAGTAACAGATAAATTAGATTAGTTAGATAATTAGATTAACTAAGACATGTTAATTAAGTTAATTAATTGTACTAATTAATTAATTGTTTAATTATTACTTTTTAAAATTCATTTATTATTATCATTGTTTCTGGGGCTGGGCCCACCTGTCATAGGCACATGGGGGCGAGCCCACCTGTCTGTGGCCCATAGGCCATACTGGGTCGGGCGTCGGCCGATCGGCGAAGCCGTGCGAGGCTGGTCCCGGACGCGGCTGATAACCCACAAGTATAGGGGATTGCAACAATTTTCGAGGGTAGAGTATTCAACCCAAATTTATTGATTCGACACAAGGGGAGCCAAAGAATATTCACGAGTATTAGCAGTTGAGTTTTCAATTCAAGCACACTTGAAAGACTTAATATCTGCAACAAAGTTTTAAGTAGCAAAGTAATATGGAAGAAACAGTAACGGTGGCAAAAGTAATAGTAGCAGTTTGGTAGTGATTGTAACAGCAGTAGCAACGAAAGTAACTTAGCAAAGATCAACATGTGAAAAGCTCATAGGAAATGGATTGTCAAGGATAATTGTGTTGGATGATATTCATCATGTAGTAGTCATAACCTAGGGTGACACAGAACTAGGTCAATTCGTCAATATAATGTAGCCATGTACTCCGTATATAGTCGTACGTGCTTATGGAAAAGAATTTGCATGACATCTTTTGTCCTACCCTCCTGTGGTAGCGGGGTCCTAATGGAAACGAAGGTATATTAAGGCCTCCTTCTATTAGAGAACCGGACCAAAGCATTAGCACTTAGTGAATACATGAACTCCTCAAACTACGGTAATCACCGCAAAGAATCCCAATTATTGTCACCTTGGGGTATGTAGATCATAACTCGTAATAGGTGTCTACAACTTCCAAGATAGGATCAAGAACACAAATATATTCATGAAAACATAATAGGTTCAGATCTGAAATCATGGCACTCGGGCCCTAGTGACAAGCATTAAGCATAGCAAAGTCATAGCAGCATCAATCTCAGAACATAGTGGATACTCACCCTAACAAAACTAACTCGATTACATGATAAATCTCATCCAACCCATCATCGTCTAGCAAGCCTACGATGGAATTACTCACTCTCGGCAGTGAGCATCATGAAATTGGTGATGGAGGAAGGTTGGTGATGATGATGGTGACGGATCCCCCTCTCCGGAGCCCCGAACAGACTCCAGATCAGCTCTCCCGATGAAGAACAGGAGGCAGCGGCGGCTCCGTATCGTAAAACACGATGAATCCTTCTCCCACAGGCCCTGCCGCTACACATACTAGACCAATTACTAGATCTCACGCACGCCAATTTAATTATTAGGTACTTTCGCTTCTTGGTAACAATTCTAATGTTCATGAGAATATGATGCTGCCTAAATTGGATACATTTGTGTTGCTTACAAATAGAGGGCCTAGCTTGGACAAGAAAGATGAACCTTGGAGCAAGTTCAAGCATGGAGATAATGGCATGCGCAAGGGGAACAAGAACGGAGTTACAAGTGATGATTCCAGGACTTTGAAGCCACCATAATGAGTGCATGAAGCCTTGGATGAAATATACAAGAGCCACTTCATAAATTTCGTCCAGAGGCTATTCTAGGTGCTGTGTCACCTTATTTTTGGGCCAGGCCCATGTAATTTCGAAATACTTGATTATAGGCAGTTTTTAGAGTCCGTATGTGTGGGGAAACAAGAGTTAGGGTTGATTTCGGATGCCTCCTCCAAGGGCCACGAAATTCCCCCCTCTCTCCTCCATATATACAGCCCTTAGGGCATCGTTTAGACTTTGGGTTTTGTTTAGATTAAAAGTTTGCCATAGCTGCAACTTCGCGTACTTCGTTTGTGTTCAGCGGCCAGACCAAGGCGTCACAGAACCAGACCTTTGATCAATAAAGCTTTCATCTTATATTCGCAATATCCAGATTGCAATCTCAGTTTCTTGCTTGTTCTTCGTTTTGCTCATAGGAAATAGACCCTCGTGGTCAGCTTGATCGTGCTCCGGCGTGGTCAATAACCCTCGAAAGTTGGTTTAGCGATTGCTAAGGCGCGACGTCTTCGCACGTTTGTAGTCAGATCGTCAAAGTCGACTCCCACAGAAAATGATAGCTATCTCATCGAAACATCAGGACACCTTCGCCTCTATCATGGCCTCTAGTGGACCCCTCTGGTTAATTCTTGCCCCAGTATTTTTTATTTATTCTACAAAAATTCTCCGTAAATTTTTAGGTAAATTCGAGAACTTTTATTTCTGCACAAAAATAACACCATGGCAATTATGTTGAAAACATCGTCAGTCCGGGTTAGTTCCATTCAAATCATTCAAATTAGAGTCCAAAACAAGGGCAAAAGAGTTTGGAAAAGTAGATACGATGGAGACGTATCAACTCCCCCAAGCTTAACCATTGCTTGTCCTCAAGCAATTCACTGAAAGGTGACAAAGAAAAACTTTTACAAACTCTGTTTGATCTTGTTGTTGCAAATATGTCTAGCCAATATTTAGGTTTTGAGTATAGATTATGAACTAACCTTATTCACAATAACATTTAGGTCTCACATTTACTCATATCAATGGCAAAATCAACTAGCGAGCAATAATAATAAATCTCGGATGACAACACTTTTTCAAGACAATCATGATATAATATGACAAAATGGTATCTTGCTAGCCCTTTCTGAGACCGCAAAACATAAATGCAGAGCACCCCTGATGATCAAGGATTGACTAGACATTATAATTCATGGAAAAAGAGATCCAATCACACTCATACTCAACATCAATTTAAAACAAAGAAAATAAATGATAGTGGTGCTCTCCAACTGGTGCTTTTTATAAGAAGACGATGACTCAACAATAAAAGTAAATAGATACGCCCTTCGTAGAGGGAAGCAGGGATTTGCAGAGGTGCCAGAGCTCGAGTTTTAAAAAAAACAGAGATGAATATATTTTGAGCAGTATACTTTCATTGTCAACATAACAACCAAGATATCTCACTATGTTCCATGCTAGATACATTATAGGCAGTTCCCAAACAGAATGGTAAAGTTTTTACTCCCCCTCCACCAACAATCACACTCCATGGCTAGCCGAATCCACGAGTACCGTCAATACCAACAACAGTCTTGGGGGAGTTTTGTTTGATTATTATATTTTGGTTTGATTTAGAGCATGGAACTAGGCATTTCGTATACGAGCCACTTTCTCGTGAATGACAAGTGAATAAACACTCATCAAGAGAATAACCCACCTAGCATGGAAGATACTAACAACCCCCAGTCGCTACATGAGCGATTTGGGCATGCAAACCAGATTATTATTTGAAGGTTTAGAGTTTGGCACATGCAAATTTACTTGGAATGACTGGTAAATACCACATATAGGCAAGTATGGTGGATTCATATGGAACAACTTTGGGTTTAAGGAAGTGGATGCACAAGCAGTATTCCTGCTTGGTACAAGTGAAATATAGCAAAGGATTAAGGAGCGACAACGGTCATAAACATGCATTGAGGTTAACCAACATTGAGTGCAAGCATGAGTAGGATATAAATCACCATGAACATAAATATCATGGAGGCTATGTTGTTTTTGTTTCAACTACATGCGTGAACATGTGCCAAGTCAAGCCACTTGAATCATTCAAATGAGGATACCATCCTATCATACTACATCCTAACCATTTTAAATGCATGTTGGCACACAATATAAACCATTATCCACTCCTAGCTAATTAAGCATGGCATGAGTAACTGTAATCTCTAATTGTCATTGCAAAATATGTCTCATTCATAATGGGCTTAATCAAGAACGATAAGCTAATCATATTTACAAGAACAAAATAGGTCGAGTTTGTACCAACTTTTCTCCATCTCAATCATTTCATCATATATAGTCATTATTGCCTTACACTTGCATGACCGAACAGTGTAGATAATAATAAGAGTTTACGTGCATTGGACTAAGCTGGAATCTGCAAACATTTATTCAAAGGAGAAGACAAGGTAATATGGGCTCTTTGTTAGTTCAACAATAATGCATATGAGAGCCACTCAACATTTTCATCATGGTCTTCTCCCTTCGACCCCAAGAAAAGGAAACAATTTCCAAGAAACACACTGAAATATTTTTGGAGTTTCTGTTTTTTTGAAGGAAGCAAAACAAGAACGAGAAAAACTATTTACACGAGAAAGCTCCCAAGAAGCAAAAGAAGAACGAGAAATCTTTTTGGGTTTTCTTTTAATAATACTACTAAATAAACTAAAAGAAAAACTAGAAAGAAGCGAGAACTATTTTTTTGGATTATCTCAATTTTTTTCAAACACACAAGAAGAAAGCAAGAAAAAGAAAACTAACATGGATAATACAATGAAAAAGGATGAACACCGACAACTGGAATGAATGTGTGAACATGAATGTAATGTCGGTGAGAAATACGTACTCCCCAAGCTTAGGCTTTTGGTCTAAGTTGGTCTAGGGCCACGACTGGCCTGGATAGTATCCAAAGTCGTAGTTGGGGTTGTACTGAGCTGCGGATGCTACTGCTTGAAGGGCTGCAGTGTGTAGGCGAGTGGCCTCCCCCTCTCTCTTATACTCATCTGCCTCCTCTCTAGTTATGAAGTATCTCCGTTTAACCTGAAAGTTATAGAAGGAAGGAGCAGGAAGCGTGACATAGAAGACGCGCTCCCTGTCAAAGATTAGTCGGTACAAGAGGGGCTGTTTGTTCCTCTCAAGAAACTGGTAACGTACCACAGCATCATTATCAAGGTAAGCGGGTGGTAACTCAACATCATTTTCTCTTATGGGTACCCCGAGATAATTAGCTAACCGGTGGCATAAATCCCACCAAAGAATTCTCCATCTTTAGCATTATTATGTAACCACCTTGCAACAATAGCCCCCAAGTTATATCGTCTATCACTCGTTACCGCACTCTTAAGGACACTAAGATCTGATGCACAAAGGTGGCTATGATCAGGTTTACCATTAATGCACCTACCTATAAAGAGAGCTAAATAGTGTATAGCAGGAAAGTGAATGCTCCCTATAGTGGCTTGGGTTATGGTTCTAGTTTCTGCTACAGTGATACTAACAAGGAACTCAGAACAATTAGATTTACGAGGCTCACTATGAATGCCCCATTGCTGGATTTTACATATTTCATTAAAATCTTTGAGGTCCATTCGAAATGATTTATCATATAGATCAAATAAAACAGAATTGGTATTGTGCTAGGATGTAAACTCAAATCTCTGCACAAATGAATCAGTGAGGTGATAGTATTGCCGGCACTTATCTGACACGAAGTCCACAAGGCCAGCGTTTTGCACGTATGTGTCAAATTTCTCCTTAAAACCTACATGAGACATGAATTGATCCGACGACCATTCGCAAGGCCGCACTAGCGCTTCCCCAGTGGTTCAAGGGCTGGCTCACGTATCACGAGCCTTGGGGCTTTCTTCATTGAGGAACCACCTTGGTATATTTTCCTAAACATTTTCTCCCTCTGAAAAATTTCTGAAATTTTCAGTGACTCAAAATAAAAGTGAACAAAAGTCAACAAGATTGATAGCAGCTACTCCCATAAGTGTTTAGAGGCTATATCATGCAACAAAACTACTTTGGACCATATAAATTTGAGATGCAAGCTCAAGAACAAGGTCACCACAACAACAAAAAATTGCAATATATAAAGCACTAGAACAAAAATTAATTGGACCATTGGAGGAGTCACATACCAAAAAACAATTTCCCAAAATAGTTTCGGAAACAAGGCTCCGAGCAAGGATATCGAAAATAGTAGCAAATGAGCTAGAACACGGGTTTGAGCAATGGTGGGTTTTTTTCTGGAGGAAGACGAAGTGAATGGGTGCTGACATAAGTAAAGGGGACCCACAAGCCCTGTAGGAGCGGCCTGGGGGTGGGCGCGCCCTGTGGACTTATGGCCCACTGGTGCATCCCCCTGATGTGTTTTTAGTGCCAGAAATTCTTAAATATTCTAGAAAAAATCATACTAAATTTTCAGGGCATTTGGAGAACTTCTATTTTCTAGCCATTTTTTATTGCACGGATATTTCAGAAAATGGAAAAATAATAGTATTTTTTCTTTATTTATTCTAAGTAACAGAAAGTAGGTTGTGTTTACTAAATTCATCCATCTCATGCACGTCAAAAGGAATCCATTAATAAGGTTGATCAAGTCTTATAAACAAACTTCTTCCGACATGAAATCGGAGAATCTTCATATAACACTAGGTTACCTCAATGGGATATGCATGTCCCAACAATAAGAATATCATATTTCTTTTTGACAGTAGGAATAGGGAATTCAAAACTTGCAATAGCAATAGTTGAAATTTTTCCAATAGAACTTATGCTATTCACTTGAGGTTGTTTCTTTGAAAAGTGTACCATATGCTCATTACCATTAACATGAAAAGTGACATTGCCCTTGTTGCAATCAATAACAACCCCTGCAGTATTCAAAAAGGGTCTACCAAGGATGATCGAAATACTGTCTTCCTCGGGTATATCAATAATAACAAAGCCCGTTAAGATAGTAACATTTGCAACTACGGCATGCACATCCTCACAAATACCGATGGGTATAGGAGTTGATTTATCAGCCATTTGCAAAGAGATTTCAGTAGGTGTGAACTTACTCAAATCAAGTCTACAATACAAAGAGAAAGGCATAACACTAACACCGGCTCCCAAATCACATAAAGTAGTTTTAACATAGTTTCTTTTATTGGAGCATGGTATACTTGGTATTCCTGGATCTCCTAGTTTCTTTGGTATTCCACCTTTAAAAGTTTAATTAGCAAGCATGGTGGAAATTTCAGCTTCCAGTATCTTTCTTTTGTTTGTAACAATTTCTTTCATATACTTAGCATAAGGAGACATTTTCAAAATATCAGTAAAACGCAAGCGCAAAAAGACATGTCTAAGCATTTCAACAAAGCGCTCAAATTCTTCATCATCCTTTTTCTTGGATGGTTTAGGAGGAAAGGGCATGGGTTTCTAAACCCATGGTTCTCTTTCTTTACCATGTTTCCTAGCAATGAAGTCTCTCTTATCATATCTTTTATTATTAGGTTGTGGGTTATCATTCAACAACAGGTTATATCTCCACATCATAATCATTACTAGGTTGGGCATCAACATGAACATCATCATTAACATTATTAGTAGGTTCATGTTCATCACCAGATTGTGTTTCAGCATCAAAAATAGAAATATCATTTGGATTTTCAGGTGTGTCTATAACAGGTTCACTAGAAGCATTCAATGTCCTATCATTTTTCTTTTTCTTTTTATTACTAGGAGTACTAGGAGAATCAATGTTAATTCTCTGAGAGTCTTGCTCAGCTCTTTTAGGATAGCCCTCAGGATACAAGGGTTCCCGAGTCATTTTACCTCCTCTAGTCATAACACTAACAACATGATCATTCTTCTTATTGTTCATTTCATTCAGCAAACCATTATGTGCCTTAAGAACTTGTTCTACTTGAGTTTTTACCATAGAAGCATGTTTACTAACAATCTTGATATCATTAAAAGTTCTACACATATAATCACCCAAGCGTTCAAGCATATAAGCATTTTGTTTCAATTGTCTACTAACATATGCATTGAAGTTTTCTTGCTTAATAATAAAGTTATCAAATTCATCCAAGCATTGACTAGTAGATTTATTACGATGAATATCACCTTCATCAAATCTATAGATAGAATTTACCTCTACTACCTGTGTCTGGTTATCAAGACCATGTATTTCTTCGATAGGTGGTAAATTCTTAACATCTTCAGCTTTAATACCTTTTTCTTCATAGATTTCTTTGCCTCTTGCATATCTTCAGGGCTGAGAAATAGAATACCTCTTTTCTTCAGAGTTGGCTTAGGAGGTGGTTCAGGAAGACTCCAATCATTATCATTACTCAATATATTATTCAATAGTACTTCAGCTTGTTCAACAGTTCGTTCCCTAAAAACATAACCAACACAACTATCTAGGTGGTCCCTAGAAGCATCGGTTAGTCCATTATAAAAGATATCAAGTATTTTATTTTTCTCGAGAGAATGATCAGGAAAAGCATTAAGTAATTGGAGAAGCCTCCCCCAAGCTTGTGGGAGACTCTCTTCTTCAATTTGTACAAAGTTAAATATTTCCTGTAAAGCAGCTTGTTTCTTATGCGCAGGAAAATATTTTCCAAAGAAGTAGTATATCATATCCTAGGGACTACGCACACAACCAGGAGCAAGAGAATTAAACCATATCTTAGCATCACACTTTAATGAAAAAGGAAACAACTTAAGAATATAGTAATAGTGAATTTTTTCCTCATGAGCAAATAGGGTGGCTATGCCATTCAATTTAGTAAGATGTGCCACAACAGTTTCAGATTCATAACCATGGAAAGGATAAGATTCAACCAAAGTAATTAACTTAGGATCGACATAGAATTAATAATCCTTATCAATAACAAAGATAGGTGAAGTAGTAAATTTAGGATCATATTGCATTGTAGCATTCAAAGATTTTTCTTTCAACTTGACAAGCAATTTATTAAGATCCTCTCTATCTTTGCAAGAAAGAAAAACCCTAGCTACCTCTCCATCCATAAGATAACCCTCAGGTATAACTGGCAATTCATATCTGGGAGAGCTAAGTCTGACAGGTTTTCGAAGTTTTCAGTTTCAATAATTTCATCGGTTTCAGAAATATCATCAATTTCAACATTCTCAATATTTTTAGCTCTAGCAAGTTGTTCATCAAGAAATTCACCTAGTGACAAAGTATTATCAAGCAAAGTAGTAGTATCATCATAAGCATCATGCATAGCAGAACTAGCATCATCAATTACTTGCGACATATAAGAATCAATACCAGGTGTAGGTGTCACAAGCTTACTCAAAACAGAAGGTGAATCAAGTGAAGAGCTAGATGCCAGTTCCTTACCTTCCCTCATAGTAGAGGGAAAAAATCTTGGTTCTACTATCTTTCGGATTCCTAATAGTGATCAACAGATATAAATCCCAAGTGACCTAGCAAATAGAGCTATGCTCCCCGTCAACGGCGCCAGAAAAAGGTCTTGATAACCCACAAGTATGGGGACCGCAACAATTTTCAAGGGTAGAGTATTCAACCAAAATTTATTCATTCGACACAAGGGGAGCCAAAGAATATCCACGATATTAGCAGTTGAGTTGTCAATTCAACCACACTTGAAAGACTTAATATCTATAGCAAAGTATTTAGTACCAAAGTAGTATGGAAGTAATAGTAACAGTGGCAAAAGTAACAGTAGCAGTTTTGTAGTAATTGTAACAGCAGTAGGAATGAAAGTAACTTAGCAAAGATCAATATGTGAAAAGCTCATAGGCATTGGATCGGCAATGATAATTGTGTTGGATAATATTCATCATGTAGCAGTCAAAACCTAGGGTGACACAGAACTAGCTCCAATACATCAATATAATGTAGGCATGTATTCCGTGTATAGTCTTATGTGCTTATGGAAAAGAAGTTGCATGACATATTTTGTCCTACCCTCCCGTGGCAGCGGGGTCCATAAGGAAACTAAGGGATATTAAGGTCTATCTTTAAGAGAGAAGCGGAACAAAGTATTAGTACTTAGTGAATACATGAACTCCTCAAACTACGGTAATCACCGGAAAGAATCCCTATTAATGTCACATTGGGGTATGCAGATCATAACTCGTAATAGGTGTCTACAACTTGCAAGATAGGATCAAGAACACAAATATATTCATGAAAACATAATAGGTTTAGATTCGAAATCATGGCACTCAGGCCCTAGTGACAAGTATTAAGCATAGCAAATTCATAGCAACATCAATCTCAAAACATAGTGGATACTAGGAATTAAACCCTAACAAAACTAACTCGAGTTCATGATAAATCTCATCCAACCCATCACCGTCTAGTTAGCCTACGATGGAATTACTCACTCCCGGCGGTGAGCATCATGAAATTGGTGATGGAAGAATGTTAATGATGATAATGGCGATGAATCCCCCTCTCCGGAGCCCCGAACGGACTCCAGACTAGCTCTCCCGATGAAGAACAAGAGACGATAGCGGCTCCATATCGTAAAACACGATGAATCCTTCTCTCTAATTTTTCACTCCCCGAATAGGGTTATATAGAGTTGGAGTTAGGGTCGGAGGAGGTCCAGGGGCCCCACAAGCCCTCTAGGTGCACCCCAGGGGCACCCAAGCTAGTGGCCTATGGGTGGACCCCCTCTTGTTAATTCTTGCGCCAGTATTTTTTATATATTCCAAAAAAATTCTCCATAAATTTTTAGGTCAATTCGAGAACTTATATTTCTGCACAAAAATAACACCCTGGCAATTTTGTTGGAAACAGCGTCACTCCAGGTTAGTTCCATTCAAATCATTCAAATAGAGTCCAAAACAAGGCCAAAAGAGTTTGGAAAAGTAGATACAATGGAGACGTACCAGCGGCTAGCGAGCGCGAGCGTCGGCGGCCATGACACGGGCCAGGGGGCGCAACCCGCAGTGGCCGGGTGCGAGGTCAGGGGTGGCCACGAGCGAGGCGGGAGGCGAGCGTGGCCGGCTAGGCGCAACATGTGGTGGGAGGTGTGGGGCATAGGGGAAGGTTGCCGCGGGCGTAGGGCAGGGGCGGTGAGGTAGAGGCGAGCGAGGCAGCGAGCGATGCCAGCAGCGGCGAAGGCAGCAGACGCAACAGCTGCAGGGAGGCGAGGTGGGGCGCTTCGTGGGCGGGCCATGTAGAAGCAGCAGCGGCGTAGTACGGTTGTGGGGTGGCGGTCACACGGGGAAGAAGAGGCATGGCTAGGCGAGAAGTAGCATGGGAGCGGGGCGAGCATGCTGGGGAAGTAGCAAGGGCACGGCGGTCGCAGCAGAGGCGGCCGTGCGCGGGCTTGCGATGCAGGGCGCAAACGCGGGCGCGAGCCGACGCTCCCTCAGCGTGCGACAAGGCAGAGCGTGAGCTCGGCGCGATGACCGTTGTGCCGGGGGACATGGGAGAGAGGAGGCCGGGGGATGGCCTCACCGGTGATGCAATGTTTCAGGGGGTCGGCGAGGCTCGTTGGAGCCTTTGGGGAGGAGACGAGGAGGCGACGAAGACAGGAGACGGCGAGGTGGAGCTGCTCCAGGCAGCGGCGAGGCGGTGTCAGGTCATGCCCCCGATCTCGATCCAAATCAAGGGAGGGGGAGAGGGAGGAGTGAGTGGGGGGAAGTGGGGGGTGTCAGTGGTTAGGGTTCGATCTCCAGGGGAATAAGGGGGGTGGGGTGGCCTGGCCTGCTGGCCTGGATGCCCGGTTGGGCTAAACGGCCCAGGGGAGGGGGGGGAGCTTTGCCCCTTTTTCTTATTTTTTGTTTGTTTGTTTTCCTTTTCTTATTTTTCTTTTCTATTTATAATTTATAATTTATAATTTAATTATTTTAGTTTCAAAAAATACAACAATTGTATCTAAAATAGTATTAACAAATATGCCACTACCACAATTAACTTGGCACCTAAAATAAAATAATTTGTAATTGTTTATTATTTTAAAAGCTTTTAAATAATTGTCTTTGCTACTGTTTTGTTCATTTTAGAGTATTTAAACATTTTATAAAAGTGTGGTTTCTCCACCATAATTACCTATGCATTATTTGGCACAACCTGAACATTTGAGTTTTAGTGTTTGAAAACCTTTATCGTTCGAATTTTTATTTTGAATTTGAATTTGAACCGGTTTCGAATCAACGTGAGTTTATCAACAGTAACCAAGGTGATGTGGCATCATTAGCAGAGGTTCACCATAGCTTAATAATTAGGGCGTCACATAAACATCATGCTCAACACTATATATTATTATCCAATGATATGTGGTTATCCTATGATGTTTGAGTAGATCTGTTTTGTCCGATGGGTTGATTGATGATGATGGTAGGTTTGAGTTGTATATTTTATTTTGGTGCTGTCCTATGGTGCCCTCCATGTCGCGCAAATGCGAGGGATCCCTGCTGTAGGGTGTTGCAATACATTCATGATTCGCTTATGGTGGGTGGCGTGAGTGACAGAAGCATAGACCCAAGTAACTGGGTTGGCGCGTAAGGGAGTAAAGATGACTTGATACTTAATGTTATGGTTGGGTTTTACCTAAATGATCTTTAGTAGTTGTGGATGCTTGCTAGAGTTCCAATCATAAGTGCATATGATCCAAGTATGTAAAGTATGTTAGCTCATGCCTCTCCCTCATATAAAATTGCAATAATGACCACCGCTCTAGTTATCGATCACCTAGGGACAAATAACTTTCTTGTGTGACAAGCTATCTAGTTTTATTACCTCAAAATTTATTTGTAGTTTTATTCTCGCAAAGTACTTCTAGTATTATTCCTATATAGGTAAAGCAAACGTTAAGTGTGTGTAGAGTTGTATCGATGGTCGATAGAACTTGAGGGAATAGTTGTTCTACCTTTAGCTCCTCGTTGGGTTTGACACTCTTATTTATCAAAAAAAAGGCTGAAAACAATCCCCTATGCTTGTGGGTTATCAAGACCTTTTTCTGGCATCATTGCCGGGGAGCAATAGCGTGGGGTGAATATTCTCGTGTGTGCTTGTTTGCTTTATCACTAAGTAGTTTTTATTTTATGTTGTAAGTTGTTCCCTATCTTTAATTATGGACAAGGAACACGAAATACCAAAACAATTAGTTGTACTTGCTACTCATGGGGATGGGGAACCTCCTAAAACCCTCGATGCTCGTTATGTGAAAAGTATTAAACACTACTTTGATAATCCTGAGAAAACCATGTTCAACTTGATAATGGGAGACATGCTGGATCAACGTGAATACTTTAGGGATTATCGCTTGACTCAAAAAGGGAAACTGTTATGGGATCAGATTCATAGTTGCATTGGTATGCTCGGGATCTATGCTTGAGATATGATTATACTTGTTTCTCTAGGATGAAGGCTCCACACCTTCCCTTTTCATGCAAATTTAATGATAATGAAACCTTAGCTTCTTATGCCAATGGTAGATATTATTACTATGATGTGGAACCAACAGAAGAATTTGTTGCTTTTAAGGGTGCCTATGAAATTGAATCTTTGTTTGAAAAGTATGAAGATTTTGATGATGCTATTTATAGACCTTAAAATTTTGCTATACTTAAATATTTCTATGAGCATTATAAATACAATTCCGATATTGATGTATTTCTTGAGAAAGTCTGCACTGTCTAAGAAGAGACTAATAATTTGCAGGAAACTATGGAAGAAGTTGATGAAACTGTGAGCTCATTGGATGAAAAAGATGAGGAGGAGAGCGAAGAACAAAAGGAGGAAGAGCGGATTAGCTACCGTGTCCACCTTTTAATGAGTGTAACTTTTCAACTCATATGTTGTTTAACTTGCCTACATGCTTACCGAAGGATGAATGCTATGATACTTGTTCTGATCTCGTTGATTCGTTTGAAATATCCCTTTTTGATGAAATTGATGCTTGCTATGTTTGAGGCTATGATGCCAATATGAATTATGCTTATGAGATGAACTTGCTATAGTTCCTTATGTTAAGAATGAAATTGTTGATATTGCACCCAAACATGATAGTCCTATTATCTTTTTGAATTCTCCCAACTACACTATATCGGAGAAGTTTGCCCTTATTAAGGATTATATTGATGGGTTGCGTTTTACTACTACACATGATAATTTTGATGAATATAATATTCATGTGCTTTCTGCTCCTACTTGCAATTATTATGAGAGAGGAACTACATCTCCGCCTCTCTATGTTTCCAACACGATAAAATTGCTTATGCTATGTATTGGCCTTTACTTGATGTGCGTGAATTGTTCTTTTATGACATGCCGATGCATAGGAAGAGAGTTAGACTTCATCATTGCATGATATATGTTGATTTGTGCTCACTACTAAATTATAAATCATTGTTAAATTAAATTGGCTTTGATATACCTTGGGATCCATGTGGATCGATTACTTGAGCACTTTATGCCTAGCTTAATGGATTTAAAGAAAGCACTACCAGGGAGACAACTCAAAAGTTTTAGAGCATCATTTACTTCTGTTTTGTGCATTTGTAAAGTTTAAAAAAATTATAGAGGGGAAATTAAAACTTTTCAAAAAGAAAAGTGAAAGTAAGAAAAACAAGCATCATTGAAGTGGGGGAGCTCCTTGACCTTTGTTCATGCCCATGGAAACTTTACAAATCTCGAATTATAGAAACTTTTCAACAAAAATAATTACCCCCTTACACAAATCCATTGTATTATAAAAATAATGTGCCATGATTTTCCTTTAGGATGATTAGATCGCTTTTTGGTATGTGCAGTGCAAAAATAGAAACTTTGGCTGTAGTGTGTGAATTTTCATTTTTTGCTGGAATGTCAAAAGTTTCTGAAATTTTACATAGTACTGCTATGCAAATTTTTTATTTTGTCCTATTGTTTCAAAACTTTTGGAGTTACAGAAGTATGGTCAATGTTCAGATTACTACAGACTACCCTGTGTTTGACAGATTCTGTTTTTGATGCGTTGTTTTGCTTGTTTTGATGAAACTATCCAGTGTATCGGTGGTATAAGCCATGGAGAAGTTATAATACAGTAGCTATAATGCAAAAACAAAATATGAATGGGTCAACAGTACTTGAAGTAGTGATTTGCATTAGAATACTAACGGATCTAATTGAGTTTTCTGTTAAGTTTTGTGTGGATGAAGTGTTCAAAGATCGAGGAGGTATCAGTATGACGAGAAGGAGGAGAGGCAAGAGTTAAAGCTTGGGGATGCCCAAGGAACCCCAAGTAAATATTCAAGGAGACTCAAGCGTCTAAGCTTGGGGATGTCCCAGAAGGCATCCTATCTTTCTTCAACAAGTATCGGTATGTTTCGGTTTTTGTTTTGTTCACGTGATATGTGTAAATCTTGGAGCGCCCTGTGCTTTTTATTTTTATTTTACATGCACCATGTTGGTATGAGATATTCCTTGGTTGATTTATATAATTCTCACTGCACTTCACTTACATCTTTTGAGTATGGCTTTATAGAATGCTTCATGTGCTTCACTCATATCATTTGAAGTTTGGATTGCCTGTTTCTCTTCACATAGAAAACCATTATTTGTAGAATGTTCTTTTGCTTCACTTATATTTATTAAGAGCATGGTATTTTTTAGAAAGAATTAAACTCTCATTCTTCACTTATATCTATTTAGAGAGTCAACGGGAATTGGTTATTCACATGGTTAGTCACAAAATCCTACATAAAACTTGTAGATCACTGAATATGATATGTCTGATTCCTTGTAATAGTTTTGCAATATAGAGATGGAATATGTGTGAGGTACTAGTAAAAGGTTGTGTTTAGTAAGAATATTGGTGTTCGGTTTGTGATTCTCGAAGCATGCACGTATAGTCTCTCATTATGCTATGAAATTGGAGCATGATTCATTATTGATTGTCTTCCTTTGTGTGGAGGTCGGGGCGTGCGATGGTTAACTCCTACCAACCTCCCCCCTAGGGGCATGCATAGTAGCACTTTAGTTCGAGGGCTAATAAACTTTTGCAATAAGTATGTGAGTTCTTTATGACTAATGTGAGTCCATGGATTATACACACTCTTACCTTTTTGTAATTTGCTAGCCTCTTCGGTACTGTGCATTGCCCTTTCTCACCTCGAGACGTGGTGCAAACTATGCCGGTGCATCCAAACCCCGTGATATGATACGCTCTATCACACATAAGCCTTATTATATCTTCCTTAAAACAGCCACGATACCTACTTATATGGCATTTCCATAGCCATTCTGAGATATATTTCCATGCAACTTTCACCGCTTCCGTTTTGATGACTTGAGCATTCATTTTATATTGCTTTGCATGATCGTAAGATAGCTAGCATGATATTTCCATGGCTTATACATTTTTTGATATCTCTGCTATGCTAGATCATTGCACATCCTGGTACACTGCCAGAGAGATTCATATAGAGTCATACTTCGTTACAGGTATCGAGTTGTAATATTGAGTTGTAACTAAATAGAAATGTGATGATCATTATTATTCATTATTAGAGCATGTCCCAGTGAGGAAAGAATGATGGAGACTATGATTCCCCCACAAGTCGGGATGAGACTCTGGATAAAAGTAAAAAAAGAGAAAAGAAAAGAAGAAGAAAAAAAGTGAGGCCAAAAAGAGCCCAAGAAAAAAAAGAAAAAGAAAAAAGGAAAATACAAAATGAGAGAAATAGAGAGAAGGGGCATGCAAATTCCACACTTTTGCTTCAGAGTAGCACCATGTTTTTTATATAGAGAGTCTCCTATGTTGTCACTTTCATATATTCGTGGGAATTTTTCATTATAGAGTTAGATGCACACCCACTTAGTTTTTAGTTTCAGCTTCCAACTTATAGCTCTTAGTGCATCCGTTGCATGGCAATCCCTACTCCTCGCATTGATATCAATTGAGGGGCATCTCCATAGTCCGTTGATTAGCCACATTGATGAGAGACTTGCTTACTTTATTGTCATCTCCAAATTAATCTCTACCATTGTATTCTATTCCACCCATAATGCTATATCCATGGCTTGCGCTCATGTATTGTGTGGGAGTTGAAAATGCTGAGGCGCCGTTAAAAAGTATGAACCAATTGCTTGGTTGGCACCGGGGTTGTGCATGATAAATACTTTGTGTTAAGAAGATGGAGCATGACAAGATTATATGATTTTGTAGGGATAGCATTCCTTAGCATTGATATTTTTAAAGACACGATTGTTTGTTGGGATGTGTGATTATTGATGTCTTTACGTCAAATTATAGACTATTGCTATGAATCATTCATGTCTTAATATTCATGCCATGATTAGATATATGATCAAGATTATGCTACGTAGCATTGCACATAAAAAATTATCTTTCTACTCATTTACCTACTCGAGGACGAGCAGGAATTAAGCTTGGGGATGCTGATAAGTCTCCGTCTTATCTATAATTTTTGATTGTTCCATACCAATATTATACTACTTTTACACACTTTCGGGAACAATTTATATGATTTATTGGACTAACATTGTCGGTGCAACAAACCCTGGGTCTGTTGCCTAGACTGTGCACAGGCACGAGAACAACATCGCGGCACCATGGTCAGATTGGAACGCAAGGGACCTGTTCTTCGAAGGACCAGCGTGCAGCACAAGAGGACCAAGACTAGCCAGAAAGACCAAATATCGCTAAGGGAAAAAATACGTCCCATGCCAGGCAGGAGAGCCTAGCAAGGATGGGATTACCCCCTGAAGCAAGCCTTCAGGTCACCCTGGCAGGCCTGCCGGGGCTTACGGAGGTAGAACCACGCCACCGCACCACCTCATCCCAACGCACGTCGCCGATCGGTGCGGTGTCAAGCTCCAAAGTGACTAAGTGGCTACTATTCGCCACATGGCAGCCACCTCCTACAGAAGATGTCTCCAAGAGACACCCGTCCTGAGACATGTCAAGCAAGCAGGCGCAAAGCTAGCAAAACAGCCCGGCAAGGCCTGCCGGGCGAGCTGTGATGTGACGTTGAGCGGCGCATTTAATGCGCTCTGTCAGCCTGCAGAGTTAGGCATGATAGCACTATTTGCTATCTAATCAGTACATAGTGACTGATTTGCCACTATGGTTTGCCTTTTATCTATAAAATGAGTCCCAAAGCATAGAAAGGGTTGGACGATCGAGTGGCTAATCCACGCCCTCCCATACTCATACGCGCATAGCCGCTTCCGCCTCGAGGCAACCCTGCCGAGCAAGCGTGCTGTGCTCACCACCATTTTTCCACCATCAATCCACCAAAGCAGGAGTAGGGTTTTACGCCTCACGGCGGCTCGAACCTAGGTAAAGATTGCCCACGTGATCTCTGCCGTGTTGTTCCATGCTCCTCTGCTCTTTGTGCAACATGCCATCCCCCCGCCGAACCAGAAAGGGACTTCTTGTCCCATAGGTTGCCCTAGTTTCTCGCGACATCTTTGGCGTGCCAGGTAGGGGACTCACGTGCGCGAACTTGAAAGCGTGAGCGGCGCGTCATCTTCATTGCCATCTTCATCATCGATGGTTCCATCGACTATGGCGCCCAAGAAGAAGCCCGGTGCCGCAGCTCACCCATCCACCTCGAAGGCACCGCCACCCGCGACCGCCAGCGCCACGGGGAATGTGGAGGCGCGCGAGGATGTGGCCACTGCAGGGGACACGGTCGGCGCAGGCGGCATTGTCACCACTTCCCCCTCGGCCGAAGCAGGAGTGAGAGGCATCAAAGAAGAGCAGCATCAACAACATCCCGACCGTCATGCTCCACGAGGTACGAACGAAGGGGTTATTCCATCTATACCTCTTCTCCTTGCCAAAGGGAACATCCGCAGTGGTGACGCCCGGTCTAGGGCGAATCGCCACCCTTCGGCCGTCCTCGTCATGGGCGCAGCCGTGGGGCATGCCTCCCTCGGAGCGGGCCGACGTAATCGCTGCGCCCTATGGAGCCGCTGACCCTTAAGCGCTTCCACCGCGTCACCCTACCATCCAAGCGGCTGGTTCGCAACCGCGAGGGTGTGACACGGTCGCCACTGGCATAGTTAGAAGCCGGGCGCTGGTGCGGTCTAGATCGTCATCACCAATGCCAAGCACCGCTACAAAGGCCATGGCGCGGGCCCAACTACTGTTGAGGTTCCTACCGGCGGCCAATCAGATGGATGAGTGGAGAGCCACCATTCAGGGTCTGATTGGTTTCACCGAGGCTTGGAGCTCATAGAAAACTGGCTCGCCATGGCCTCCCCATGTGATGACAATAGCTCGCGCTACTGGCCGTACGGAAGGGGCCACCCCTACTATGCAGTCCCCACCACAGCAATCAGCGCGGGAGGGGTGAAATCGAGAGCTCGACGACGTCTCGATGGCCTCTTCCGACCCTCGAGCACGTCTAGGCCAACGGCGAGCCCTGGAGGACAGGCGGAGGGGAGGCGCGTGCATCGTTGTTGAGCGACGCTGCAACGACCAACGTTGGGCCATTGGGTGCGATGGCCCCGACGTCGACGAGCCTGCGCTCGAGGATGGCGGCTGCCTGCATTTCGAGGTTGGGTGCCCTGCCTTTACTCGTGAGCTGCGGCAAGTCCACTGGCCATCCGCTCGCACGTTCAAGCCAAAGATACCCGAGAAGTATGATGGGAGGCTGAACCCGACCGAGTTCTTAAGCATCTACACCATCGCTATTCAAGTTGTCGGGGCAAGAGATGAGAAGGTGTTCGCCAACTACTTCCCTTTGGCACTCAAGTCCAATGTGAGGTCTTGGCTGATGCACATGCCGGAGAACTCCATTTCATCATGGGCTGACCTGTGCCATGAGTTCATTGGCACCCTCATGAGCGGCCATCGAGAACCAGGGCAACCCAGTGACTTGCAGCTCCTCCAACAGAAAGAAGGAGAGCTCTACACAAGTATTTGTAGAGATTCAGCCAAGTCCATAGGAATATCCCAAATATCCACTCGGCAGCTGTGATAGCTGCCTTCCAATCCAATGTGCGCAACCGCAGGATACGTCCAAGATGAATGTGCGGTTGCCCAAGACTGTGAAGGAGCTTTACACCTTGGTGGACAAATGCGCTCGGGTGGAGGATGGAAGGAAACACCCTATAGAGCAAGGTTGCGTCGACATCGACTCAGAGGATAACGACGAGTGCACCAGTCAGAAGAAGAAGAAAAAGAAGCACAACAAGAGGCGCAAGGATAAGGCTGTGATGACCGTCGAAGGATTGGGCACGCTTTGTACCGGCAAGAAAGCCAAGGCCGAAGCCCCCGGCAAGGAAAAACCACCAGGAGCCAAGAGAAGGAAGGTTGCAATGATGAGAGTGATGGAGGGGATGAAGAGGAAACCAGCGAGCAGGAATTCAAGAAGGCCACTGACGCCCTGTGCATTGACGGGGGTGCATCTTTGCATTCCTCTCACCACCAACGAAAACGGTGGGTGCGTGAGGTCATCGCCGTGGAGCTAGCGGCAGAGTCCCGGAAGCCGCTCAAATGGTCACGCACGCCCATCATCTTTGATGAAGAGGACCATCTTGACCGCACCGCCACGGTAGGGAGTTTGCCGTTGTTGGTCTCTCCAACAATTCACAACCTCAAGGTCACAACGATGTTGGTGGACGGTGGGGCCGGGTTGAATATGATCTCCCCAAGAGTTGTCAGCAAGCTTCAGATAGCAAAGGAAGAACTAAAGGTCACGGTCACGTTTGAAGGAATCAATCCTGGCAGGATTCGTCCTAAGGGAAAGATCACGTTGCCAGTGACATTTGGGGGAGAATTGAACTATTGGACTGAGAAGGTTGTGTTTGATGTGGTCGACCTCCCCCCTGCCATACAATGGGATCCTTGAATGCCCAGCTTTGGCAAAATTCATGGCGGCATCCCACTATGCCTACAACACTTTGAAGATGCCAAGGCCGGTAGGAGTCATTTCCATTCTGTAAGATGAGGAAGACGCAATCATTTGTGTGGATAAGATGTACCGGGACGCAAGCGCGCAGAGGCCACGGCAGCTGCAGTTCCCTCCAAGGAGAACAAGGGAAAGAAGAAGGATAGTAGGGACACCAGCAAGCAATCCGGGAAGCATACCTCTTAGGAGTGCACTGCGCCTGTTGATGACTTGCTGGAGAGTTCCAACAGCAAGACATCCAAGGTTGCTGCACCACATGCGAAAAAGGTTCCGGCAGGGCTGGCGGGCGTTGATGGTACCTTCACTATTAGCGCAACCCTTGATCAAAAATAGTGAGGTAATATCCTGGTGTTCCCAGGGAGGTAATCGAGCATCATCTTGCTGTCTGCCCCACATGCCCGACCCATCAAGCAGAAGGTTCGGAAGCAGGCCTTGGAGAGGTAGCAGTTCATTGCCGAGGAGATTAAGAAGCTTGAGGCAGCTGGTATGGTCAGAGGAGTACTGCATCCAACATGGTTAGCAAACCCAGTGGTCGTACGCAAGGCTCACGAGAAGTGGAGGCTTTGCATAGATTTCACGAATCTCAACAAAGCTTGCCCAAAGGACCCATTTCCCTTGCCGCGCATTGACCAGATTGTGGACTCCACTTCAGGTTGTGATTTGCTATCCTTTCTGGATGCATACTCTTGGTATCATCAAATCTTCTTGTCCAAGGAGGACGAAGAGAAGACCTCATTCATCACTCCATGTGGTACGTACTACTTTGTGCGGATGCCCTTCGGGTCAAAGAGTGCCAGGTTCACTTTTGCAAGAGCAGTCCAGATTGGTTTTGAACCACAGTTGCACAGAAACATTGAGGCTTATATGGATGATATTGTGGTCCAGACCAAGGACAGATCAACCCTCATCCAGGATTTGGAAGAAACATTTGCTAATCTGCACAAGATCAACTTAAAGCTAAATCCGGAGAAGTGTGTGTTTGGCTTTCCCTCCGGCAAGCTACTTGGGTTCTTCGTGTACCATCGTGGGAACAAAGCCAATCCCGACAAGATCAAGGCTATCGAGTAGATCCAAGCACCTAACACAGTCAAAGATGTGAGGCGTCGATAGGGTGCGTTGCTACACTTAGCAGATTCATCTCCAAGTCTGCCGAGCGCGCCCTGTCGTTCTTCAAAATTTTGAAGAAGGCATGGCCCATGAAGTGGACCCCGGAAGTAGACGCTGCATTACAAGACTGGAAGACCTATTTGTCCTCTGTGCCCACTTTGGTTGCCCCCAAACCACAAGAACCGTTGCTTCTATACCTAGCGGCAACTAATCAAGTGGTTAGTGCAGCCCTTGTGGCACATCGAGAAGTAGAGGAAACACAGAGTGAGCAAATCCCGGCAGGACCAGATGAGGATCAGGACATGGAAGAGCATGACAGCAGGGGCAACCCCAAGGATTTGACAAGGAAGAAAATGGTACAACGCACAGTGTACTTCGTTAGTTCCCTATTACAGGGGCTAGATCGAGGTACTCTGGTGTGCAAAAGCTGATTTTTGGCCTCATCATGGCCTCAAGGAAACAACGCCACTACTTCCATGCCCATGAGATTACAGTTGTTACCCGCTTTCCGTTGCAAAGGATACTCCGAAACACTGAGGCTACCGGCAGAATAGTGGAGTCGGCATTGGAGTTATCCAGCTTTGGCCTGAAGTTTGAGAGCACATCGACAATTCAGAGCAGGGCGTTGGCAGAGTTTATTGCAGAATGGACACCAACCCATGATGATGAAGTGCTGGAAATAGTTACCCCCGGCAAGGAGGCACCCCAAGAATGGATTATGTATTTCGATGGGGCATTCTCCCTACAAGGTGCAGGGGTTGGTGTGCTTCTAGTTGCCCCCACTGGGGAGCACCTGAAGTATGTCGTCCAGATGCATTTTTCACGGGAGGAGGCAACCAACAATACAACAGAGTATGAAGGGCTCCTTGCCGGGCTTAGGGTTGTTGCGGAATCGGGAATCAAGAAGCTGATCATTCGAGGAGATTCACAACTTGTGGTGAGACAAGTCAACAAGGATTACCAAAGTCCATTGATGGAGGCATGCATTGAGGAAGTGAGAAGATTGGAGGAGCGCTTTGATGGATTGCAAACAGAGCACGTACCCCGTGCGGAAAACAACATAGCCGATCATCTGTCAAAGTGTGCTGCACAAAAACTTCCCATGGAACCAGGAACTTTTGTTCTCCATCTTACTCAGCCCTTCGTATCCCCGACAACAATGGCCAAAAAGAGGAGGAAGTTGGACTCCGGTAAGCCTCTCCTGGTAGAGCCTCCCGGGGCTGCTGGTAGGGACCCTGCCAAAAACAACTCCCCATCGATTGTCAGGATGCGCCCTCCTACCGGGCCACTGGGCCCTGCGGTAGAGGAACGCGCCCCCGTAGATGAGGAGGTGCCACTAGTCCTTATTGCCGAGGCCCAGGCTCCAACTTGGGCAAGACACATAGTCCATTTCCTCCAAACTGGAGAACTTCCCGATGAGCAAGAGGAAGCTGAAAGATTAGCCCAAAGGGCTATTATGTATCAGTTTGTCGATGACACTCTATATAGAAGGAGGCCCAACGGTGTGAAATTGAAGTGCATTTGCCGGGAAGAAGGAAAGGAACTGCTGGCAGAAATACACAAAGGCATGTGCGGCTCCCACATTGGATCAAGGGCATTATTTGGGAAGCATTCCGACAAGGATTCTATTGGCCCACAGCCCTCCAAGATGCGGTCGAGCTAGTCACTGTGAAGCCTGCTAGTTCCATTCCAAGAACATCCATCTGCCTACACAAGCTCTTTAGACAGTCCCTTTGTCATGGCCATTTTTGGTCTGGGGGCTCGATATCTTTGGCCCTTTCCCCCGAGCTGCCGGGACTTTGAATTCTTGTTCCTTGCCATCAACAAATTTACAAAGTGGCTGAAAGTAGATGCCGCGAGAAAGGTGACTACACAATCAGCTATCAAGTTCTAGAAAGTATTGGTGTGCCGCTTCAGGGCCCTGCCCGGATCATCACCGACAATGGCACCCGGTTCACGAGCCGCGCCTTCATGCAATACATTCATGCCCTCGGAAGCAAGATCTTATCTGCCTCTGTTGCACATCCCAGAAGCTGTCGACAAGCTGAGAGGGCGAACGCTGAATTGTTGAAAGGACTCAAGACGAGAACATTTGATACGCTGCAGAAGTGCGGTAGGCGATGGATCGATGAGCTACCGGTAGTTCTCTGGTCCCTCAGAACGACACCAAACCAAGCTACCGGGCAGACTCCCTTCTCCCTAGTCTATGGGGCAGAAGCAGTTATCCCCATGGAACTCATTTACGGGTCACCTGGAGTGCTTGCCTACGATGAAGTAGTGCAGGATCAGCACCGGCGTGATGACGTTGTGCTTTTCGAGGAGAACCGTCTCTGGGCTGCTAAACGTGTTGCACGCTACCAGCAAGCCCTGCATTGCTATCATAGCCGCAGGGTTCATGCCTAGTGTTTTGAGGAACGTGACCTTGTCCTTAGGCACGTTAAGTCCGCCCAGGATACAAACAAGTGGATGCCAAAGTGGGAAGGACCTTATAGGGTAGCTCGAGTCACCAAACCTGGTGCAGTCCGTCTGGAGACCGGAGATGGCATTCAATTGCAAAACTCGTGGAATATTGAGCATCTCCGCAAGTTCTACCCATAAGGTGCGGCTGTCGGGCCGTGCCCGGTAGCCACCCTTTTGTACAGGCCTTGCCTCAGTTGCATGTAACCCCTTGTACAAAGCCAGGTGCAGACCCTGAGCAACAGAGAAATAAATGAAGCACTGGGGCCCCCCAACAAGTTGCATGCATGCATAAGTATTTAATGAGCATTGCATGTGTAGACAAGATTGCATCTGGCATCATTTCCATCTGCATAAACTTCAGGGTCATGCCGAAGACTTGGCCTCCTAAGGGAGATGGAAAGATGAAGCCTACATTGCGATCTCTGGCAAGCCAAACAGATAAGTTCTATCTCTCTTGACTCGAACGTTGCTTCGGTCGGGATGGTCGCAGTGGCCTTTGTTGAAAAAGATTGGCGGGGGGCTGGTCCCTCATCATAATTTGTTCCCGGTAGGCTTGACTCCCTGACAACAAAATAGAGGGTACAAGCAGGATAGCTTGCCGGGGTAAACTCGCTTATTTAAAAATATGGAGGCACTCCGACTCTGCATGGACATATACATGCACGAGTTCCGGACAAGGTTCATCGTTTTCATTAATATGTCGATCAAACAAGTATAGACCTTATAGAACGCAAACACGGATTCAAGAGATTACATTACATGAGCTAAAATTTGGCAAGTGCATATAGTTTTAATATTGAAAAAGATAAGTGCCCCGTAATCTCCTCTTGTCGTTTTCCCTCCGCCAGGTATTGCGGTAGGAAGAGGAGAGGACTAGAAGAAGCACCCATCCCGGTCCCGTCACGGCCTGCCTGACGTGGACTGACAAGATCGGGAGTGGCGAGGCTGCGAAGGAGGGTCATGGGGAGCAGCTCAGCGGTGCCCTAGTCACCACCTCCAGGACTAGCAAGAAGCCCCGGCTTGGGCACTGGTGGAGTCATCCACCAAAGCTCAGTCGGAAGACTGCTGGAGGAGAGGCAAAGGCACCAAGGGAACATCCCTCCCGGGCCATCACACAAAGAGTCTGGTGATGATGGTGCCGGGGAGGGAGGGGAAGAGGGGAAAGACGAGGCGGCAGCTCGCTAGTAGGAGGCGAAGGCGTGCGCCATCGTACTCCGACATGATGCCCTGCCACCCGCCTTCTCTATCTTCCCTCATTTTCTCTCCATCACCACTGCTCCAGGGACACGCCAGGCCTCCAGCCCGATGCCTACCCTGGAGAAGCAGCTGAAGGTCATGATGGCCAGGGGGTTCGGGGCGCACTGCTCCCCTCCTTGGCGAGAAAGAAGGCGCACCTCCCTTCAACATCAGCCCCAGACCCACCGGAAGGGGCAGAGCTGGAATTACCAACAATCCCTAGACCTGCACCCCGGACAGGCATTGGGGGCCCCAAGAACCTGGTCGCCGGGCTAACAAATGGCAACAACTCAAGACAAGATGCCGCGTTACCCAACAGAAGGCCAACCGAGGCAGGGGAGACAAGCATTTCACCATAATGGGAAAGCTAGATATCTCCCACACCATAGATGACTCGCCCACCATGTCTTCTCCGGGCTTGGACCAGACTCACTCCCCAAGCATCAGCACGGGCATTCGGTATTCCCAACCTCAGCTACTGCCTGGGGCCTGGCCCCAAGCTCTTCCATTCAGCATAACCAGCAGGAAGCAGAGGACGAAGGAGAAGGGATGTGTAAGTGCATCTAGTGCCACCCCTAGTTGGTTTTGGAGTATTGACGACAAACCTAGTTGAGGGACTAAAGTGTTTGTGAGAATTGCAGGATAACATAGGTAGAAGTCCCTCACTGATTCGGTTTTCCTACCAGAGATGACCCCTAAAAATGTATGAAGACATTGAAGTCAAAGGTGGTATGTGAAGACATTCACATTGAAGACTATGACAAGAGAAGACATCGCATGAAGACTATGGAGCGCGAAGACTTAGATCTTTCGTAGTTCTTTTTCTTCATTGTTGAGTCATAGGAACCACCGTACTGTTAAGTGGGGTCCAAGAGAACCAGTCAGAATGACTGATGTGATGCTTAACCAAAATCCTATGTCTTCGAGTGAAGACTATGAGAGCGAATCTTGTCCAGAGTTGGACAAGTCAGCTTTGCTTATAGCCCAAGTAAAGTTGCCGTGTGTGTTTGAAATCTGACCGTTGGAACACGTGTCAGTTCCTCAGTGACCCAGGGTCATTTCGGACAAATCAGGTCAGGTTGCCTAGTGGCTATAAATAACCCACCCCCTACAACCATAAACGGTTGGCTGCTCAGAGTTAAAGTACGGCTCTTGTCGTTTGAGAGCAACCCACCTCGAAGCCTTTGAGAGAGAATTCCTTGCGAGGATAAAGTCCTAACCACCCAGAGCCAAAGAGTGTTAGACATCACTTAAGTCGTCCTGTTTGTGTGATCTGAAGACTTATTACACTTGAGGACTGTGAATCCTCCAGCCGGTTAGGCGTAGCGTTCTGAGCATCCAAGAGTCATTGTGGATCGCCCCTGAATGAAGTCTGTGAATGTTTGGGAGTCTACCTTGAAGACTTACCAGAGTGATTGAGCGAGGTCTGCGTGACCTTAGCTCAAGGGGAATATGGTGAGGACTAAGGATTCTGAGCTGCGTGTTCAGGACTGGGTGTCCGGGACTGTGTGTCCTCAGGTTTAAATACCTAGCCGCCCTAACCAGACATACAGTTGTCACAGCAACTGGAACTGGTCCAACAAATCATTGTCTTCAACGAGTCATTGGTTTCATCCTTCCCTTCCCTTTACTTACTGTTGGTCCTTCTGAAGTCATTGCATGATTGCATTATATTTTGTCTTCACTGAGTGACTGTTTGTTCTGATTGGCTTCACAATATCTTCCTACCTGATCCTTACTGCCTAGCTGCTATTAGTCATTGTGCTTTCACTTCTTTGGTTACTTGACTAAGGTTTGCCTAGTGTAGTCTACCTTCCGCTGCGTGGTAATAGGTTTACCTCTATTGTTTGTCTTCGAAACATCCACGTTTTGAAGACTTTCATAAAAATCGCCTATTCACCCCCCTCTAGTCGATCACTAGCACTTTCAATTGGTATCAGAGCAAGGTACTCCCTTGTTCTGTGTGATTCAGTTTAACCACCTGGAGTTTTAGCTATGTCGACTGCAGGGATAATTAAAGTCTCCGCTGTGTGCCCCGTCTTCGATGGAACTGAATATCCCTACTGGAAGAATAAGATGCGCATGCATCTTGAAGCCATTGATGTCGACCTATGGTATGTCGTCAAGAACGGCGTTCCCAAGGCTGGAGAAGGTGTCACTGCTGCTGATGTCAAGAAGTTCGTTCAACTGGACTCTACTGCCAAGAATATCATCTGTGGTCATCTGACCAAAGGACAGTATGGCCGTGTGAGTGCTTTGGAGACTTCCAAGCTAGTCTGGGACTGGCTCTCCAAGGTCAACGAAGGCGTCTCCACCCAGAGAGATCGGAGAATCAGTGTCCTTCGCAACCTCTTCAACCGCTTCAAGAGAAATGACAATGAGAATGTCCAGCTCACGTTTGATCGGCTCACTGACATCACAAATGAGCTTCAAGCCCTCGGTGCCACTGAGATCACCAAGAATGAAGTCGCCAAGACACTCCTGAGATCACTTGACAGTTCATTTGACACCCTAGCCCTGATGATTCAAGAACGCCCTGACTTCAAGACACTCGATCCGTCTGACATACTTGAGAGGCTCAACACACACGAGTTTCAGCTTTCTGAGAAAAGAGACATCTACGGTCCCAGCTATGGGCGAACTCGTGCCTTGAAGGCAAAAGCTGTCTCCTCATCTGAAGAGGAATCTGACAGTAGATCTGATGATCCTGAAGACATTGGAAAGGATCTTGCTATGCTTGTGAAGAAGTTCCAAAAATTCACCAAGAAGAAAGGGTTCAGAAAGTCTTCACGATCAAGCTCAAGGAATGATGGAGCTTCTGCTCATGACTACAAGAAGAGAACATGTCACAAGTGCAAGAAACCTGGCCACTACATCTCTGAGTGTCCACAGTGGGACAATGAGAACAACAAGAAGAAGAAGAGCAAAGAGTATGACTCTGACGACAAGAGGAAGAAGAAATACTCAAAGTCTTCTTCCAAGTCTTCCTCAAAGTCTTCATCACACAAGAAGAGCTCATCTGGCAAGGCACGTGCGTTTGTTGGCAAGGAAATGGATTCTGAGGAGGAGTCTGCTTCTGAGGAGGCGGAGGTGGAGTTTGAGGAGGAGTCCGATTCTGGCGTTGTGAGTCTAGCTACAGCATACGTTGCCAAGTCCATCTTCAACACTGAAGACAATGACTTCATCACCGACCCCGATGCAAATGACAAGGACTACTCCGCTCCTTCCTACTGCTTCATGGCACGCGGTGCCAAGGTAAACACACGCACTACTCACTATCAAACATCTAGTGACGATGAATCTGATTGTGATTCCAAACCTAGCTACAAAACACTTGCTAAAATTGCAAATGAACAACAGAAAGCTATGGAACACATTCAAAAACTGTTAGACAAAAGCGATGATCTGTTAGACGCTGAAATGACTCGATCTTAGTCCATAATTGAAGACATAAAAGATCTTCACGTTAAGTATGAGGAACTTGAAAGTCATCATGAAACGCTCTCAACAACTCATGAAAGGCTTTCCTATGATTATCTTCAAAGGAAGCAAGATCTTGAGAAATTGAGAGCGGCTCATGAAGATCTTCAAAAGGAAAACGAGTCACTTCGCGCCAAACAGATCAGTTCAGCTCAGGAAGGATTTGAACCACCATGTCTTAAATGCATTGAGCGTGATAACGCTACTTCTGTTGCTGAATGTTCTACTGCTGCTACTGTTGCAATATCTTCACCTGTTGATGTGGTAACTAACCCCTCTGCTGAGGATACCACTGCTATTGCTGATGAGAATGCTAGGTTGAAGACACTGCTTGAAACAGGGATGTACAAAAGTCTCAAAGGGCATCAGACACTATGTGATGTCCTCAAAAGGCAGATCCTGAACCGAAACCCTAGGAAAGAGGGTGTTGGGTTCGAAAGGAAAATGAATGCCGATGTATCTTACTTGAAACCTGAGCAGTACCCCAAAACCACATGGGTTGCTGCAAAGGAACCTTCAGCAGATCCATCCACCCTATCTGGCTTCACTTGTGCTAATCCCATTGTTATTGAGGAATCATTTGATGCAAACTACAAAGTTTTTAAGAATCAGAATGGTGAAGTGTTTGCCAGGTATATTGGTACTAACTGCAGGAATGGACCGCCTATGAAGAAGATCTAGGTGCCGAAAAGGTGTTTGGAGAATCTTCCTGTGAATGTCATCATGACACCATAGGTGAAGAAGACAAACCCCAGACCACAGGCTTCATACGGTCCAAAGGCTTCATACAGACAGAGGACTCACCTGAGTCGCACTAACGCAAATGTTTTGCAGGGAAGCCATACTCAGGCCTATGAATATGAGCGCGGTTCATCAAACCGCCATGTTCATAAGACCAAGAACTATTCTGCTTATTCTTATGAGTACTATTGTCCACCTGCAAGACTTTTTGCTAGGGCTCCAAAGCCAAAGTTCTCAGATGCTGCACTTAGACTCATTGCTTCAAAGCCACCCTTGAAGATGTGGGTGGCTAAGAAAGCTTAACTCTCTTTTGCAGGGAAAGGTCTCCGGCAGAAAACCAAAATCGCATGACGCTATTGCTGGGGACCTTAAACATCTTGTAGGGCGCAAGATCAAATGCCCAAATGGTCTTATTATGTACTTTGTTCCTGAGTCGCTTGCTGCTTGCCCCATCAGTCCAAATCTCGATCTAAGTTTTCATAATCCACTGGCTCGTCAAATGTTTTTGCTTCACAATTCTCTTCGTGAAGCCTATCCCCCTAACTGCACTGTAGGGTACGACACCAGCGGCTTCAGAATGGATTATTGATAGTGGGTGTACCAATCACATGACTGGCAAGCGAAGCCTTCTTATGGATTCAACCTTATGTCCATCCGACAAAAGTCACATCACATTTGCTGACACTGGTAAAAGTAATGTATTGGGTCTAGGTAGAGTTGCAGTCTCAAAGGATCAACACATGGATAAAGTCATGCTTGTTGAATCCCTTGGTTTCAACTTAATGTCTGTCTCAATGCTTTGCGATTTAAACATGATTGTGATGTTTGGAAAATATCGTTGCCTTGTTCTAATGGAATCTGACATGTCTCTAGTGTTTGAAGGGTATCGGAAAGATGATTTGTGCGTGGTAGATTTCTCAGCAGGACCACAGCTTGCCATATGTCTTCTAGCAAAAGCTTCAGAATGTTGGCTCTGGCATCGGAGGCTAGGGCATGCTGGCATGAGGAACCTGCACACCCTTGCAAAGAAGAAGCATGTCATAGGCATCGAGGGCGTCAAGTTCAAGAAAGATCACTTATGCGGTGCCTGTGAAGCAGGAAAGATGACGAGGGCCAAGCATCCCTCGAAGACAATCATGACAATGACTCGACCCTTCGAACTGCTCCACATGGATCTTTTCGGTCCCACTCATTACTCAACTCTTACTACTACTGCTTGTCTCTATGGCTTTGTCATTGTTGATGATTATTCTAGATATACTTGGGTGCATATAATCCTCTACAAGACTGAAGTGCAGGATGTCTTCAGACGCTTCGCCAATCGAGCAATGAACAACTATGGCGCCAAGATAAAACACATCAGAAGTGACAATGGCACTGAATTCAAGAACATTGGCCTGGATACATATCTTGATACTTTGGGCATCACACATGAATTCTCAGCTCCATACACGCCACAGCAGAATGGCGTCGTCGAACGCAAGAACAGAACACTTATTGAGATGGCTCGGACGATGCTTGATGAATACAAGACTCCAAGAAAATTCTGGCCTGAAGCCATTGACACTGCATGCCATATCATCAACCGTGTTTATCTTCACAAGCTTCTGAACAAGACATCCTATGAGCTCCTTATTGGCAAGAAGCCAAATGTCAGTTACTTCAGAGTATTTGGCGCCAGGTGCTGGATCAAGGATCCACATCACACTTCAAAATTTGCACCAAAAGCACATGAGGGTTTTATGCTTGGATATGGAAAGGATTCGCACTCCTACAGGGTCTTCAATCTCTTTCATTATAAAGTGGTTGAAACCGTGGATGTGCGGTTTGATTAGACTAACGGCTCACAAAGAGAGCACCTGCCAAATGTGCTAGATGAAGTTCCATCTAGTGAATCAATCGAACTTATGGGAACTGGAGAAATCATACCTTCTGAAGCTCAACCAGAAGAGGAACTTATCATCTCCACACCTGATCAACCTGAAGACAATGCTCAGCCTGAAGACAATCCCTCTAACAATGACAATGATCAGCAAGAGAAAAATCTTTGTCCTGTACATCCTCGTGTTCCAAATGAAGTGCAGATTGAGAGAATAATTGATAGCATCAATGCACCAGGTCCACTCACTCGTTCAAGGGCAACACAGCTAGCAAATTTCTGTGGGCACTTCGCATTCGTCTCAATAACTGAACCCAAGAAAGTTGAAGAAGCCTTCTTGGAACCTGAATGGATTCAAGCTATGCAAGAAGAGCTTCAGCAATTTGAGCTGAATAATGTATGGGAACTGGTTAAGCGTCCTGATCCTCGCAAGCACAATATAATAGGCACCAAATGGATATATTGCAACAAGCAAGATGAGCATGGTCAAGTTGTCAGAAACAAAGCTCGTCTCGTTGCTCAAGGGTACACTCAAGTTGAAGGGATTGACTTCGATGAAACATTTGCTCCTGTGGCTAGACTTGAAGCTATCCGCATATTGCTGGCCTATGCAAATCATCATAATATTCTGTATCAAATGGATGTGAAGAGTGCCTTTCTCAATGGCAAGATTGAAGAAGAGGTGTATGTTGCACAACCGCCTGGTTTTGAAGATCCAAAACATCCTGACATGGTGTACAAGCTCAACAAGGCACTGTATGGCCTCAAACAAGCCCCTCGGGCTTGGTATGACACACTCAAATACTTCCTGAAGAGCAAAGGCTTCACACCTGGTTCCCTCGACCCCACTCTCTTCACAAAGACATATGATGGTGAACTGTTTGTGTGCCAATTATATGTGGATGACATTATCTTCGGCTGCACCAATCAGAAATACACTGACGAGTTTGGATATATGATGCAAGAGCAATATCAGATGTCCATGATGGGTGAGCTGAAGTTCTTCCTTGGTCTTCAAATACGTCAGCAACGCAACGGCATCTTCATATCTCAAGAGAAGTATCTCAAAGATTGCCTGAAGAAATTTGGGACGCAAGACTGCAAAGGTTTCACGACTCCAATGCCAACCAAACATCATCAGGGTCCCGACGACAATGGTAAAGAGTTCGATCAAAAGGTATACCGCTCCATGATTGGGTCTTTACTTTATCTATGTGCATCTAGGCCAGATATTATGCTTAGTGTTTGCATGTGTGCTCGGTTCCAAGCGGCACCAAAGGAATCGCATCACTTAGCTGTGAAGCGAATTCTTCGATATTTGGCTCACACCCCAACATTAGGATTATGGTATCCCAAGGGCTCAGAGTTTGATCTGGTTGGATTCTCGGATGCTGATTATGCTGGTGACAAAGTGGATCGCAAATCTACATCAGGCACATGTCATTTTCTGGGACGATCACTTGTATGTTGGTCTTCAAAGAAGCAGAACTGTGTATCTCTCTCCACTGCTGAATCTGAATACATTGCTGCTGGATCTTGCTGCGCGCAGCTTCTATGGATGAAGCAAACACTCAAAGACTATGGCATTCATCTGAAGCAAGTGCCACTCTATTGTGACAACGAAAGCGCCATCAAGATTGCCAGCAACCCAGTTCAGCACTCGAAGACAAAGCACATTGAAATTCGTCATCACTTTCTCAGAGATCATGTTGTGAAGGAAGACATTGATATCATACACGTCAACACTGAAGAGCAATTGGCAGATATCTTCACCAAGCCCTTGGATGAGAAGAGGTTTTGCAAGTTACGGTGTGAGCTAAATATCTTGGAATCCTCAAATGTCCTGTGATCAGGCACACATCCTAACACTTATGCATATTGATGACTTAGATGTGCAACACACGAAGTAAAGTATATCTTCAATCAATGAAGACATACATTCTAAGTGTGAATACATTAATGTGGAATTTGACTTCGGAGCGCCACGATAATTGTGCGCCGTGTCTGGGTCTAATACTTCCTATACGGTGGGTAACGCCACCACCAAATTTTTATGTTTGAAGTGTTTCACTCATGGCGTTACGTTTGGTATGTCTTCACATTTGGTTTGGCTTCAATCTCAACTTGTCTTCATGATTATCTTCACGATGTTGATTTGACTGCTTTTCTTATATATACATATATATACTAGTGTTCTGTCCTCTACAACATTCACTTATAGCTATGTCTTCTTGCTGAATCTTTTGAACTAAGTGAATGTGATCGGACCCTAACCTCTCTGTGCTTTCTATCTCAAACTCTATCTCTCCAAATCATATGCATTCTCTTGAAATTGTCAAATGTCTTCTCTGCGTCCTTGTCAGCAGAAGATACAGAGACAAACATTAAGTCCGCTTTCAATGCTAATTCCTTCACCTGAAACCCGGAGAAGTGGGAATGACCACCCGACAATCCAGGCATGTGTGGGAACGTGGAATATCCTCCAATATGTTGCATGATGGCCATGTGTCCTTCAGATGTGAATCGCCAGGGGCACCTGTGTAATAACACTGTGCCGTCCCTATCCCTATAAATACACGCCTCACCACAGTCATTATCCTTTCTTCCACTCTCGCACGAACCCTAGCGCCACCGCTAACCCTCGACGACGCCGGTGACGAAGCGCTTAGCTGCCGCGACCTTTCCGACGCCGTCTTCACGCTGGCCGCGGACATCGTCTTCTCCGCCGTCGCCGTAGGCGTCATCCGTCGCCAAGTTAGGGCACGGACGATTGAACTGCTCGGCCTCCTCTTCCACTCCGTCTAGTAGTTCTTCGTGTGGTAAATAAAACTTCCTTTTTACGGCCCCTTTGATCCTATAGATTCGTCACTTTCTACCACAAGCAGTTCCTGTTCACACAAGTTGGATCTATTTCATACTGCATCTCATAATATGCCTAGTATGTTCACTTATGCTTCACAAAGTAGTTAGATTCCTCACTTGTACTGATCCGTGGATTCGTACAAATCAGGAACCAACTCCTTATCTATGAGTGAATGTCTTCGCACGATGAGGTCAATGTCTTCTAAACTGATTTATCTTCAAAATCTTCTGAGAATGCATATGACCTCTTCCCCTTCCCTCGCACCTTAATGCTGTCACAGGTACATGTCCGTGGGAGAATCCCTTGGTTCTCATAGTCTGCATTCATTTGCAGAATTCTTACAACATCATATAAATTCTCCCGAAGCCAGTTCCTGTTTGTCCAGCAAGCGAAAGCCTTTGAAGCCTTTGAACGTATTGAAGCCATTCAGTTTAAAGTTCATGGCTGCAAAGAAATCAGCAAGGAAGGGTGGCAGAAAGCGTCGAGGTGAAACATCAAGAGATCTGCCCGATGACCTCTCAGAGCTGTACAAGACAAATCCAGAAGAGGATTACAATCAGCGCAAGACACGAATCCAATGGATTCAACGATATTGGGCAGAACAGTGGTTCAAGTACAGGTTTGTGACAAAGGAATATGCTGAGAAAGAATGCCATCAAGCGACCTTGGGGAGACATCCTATACAGAAATCTTCAACCCAGGTCTAGAGATGAAGCCATTAAACAAGGCTTCTATCCCTGCATGGTCCGTGGACCACAGCCTGCGGATGCTGAACCATCGTCATTGCTATGATGTCGTGACGACAATCTGTTCAAGCGCAACTTCCAGTTTGCCCAGAATTCGGCGAAGCAGAACAATAAGTCTTTGGGACTAGACTTCAACCCTGGTCCCTCTGCTCCCCGTGCCAATGGCAGCCGCGAAGCTGAACCCAATCTTGTTGGGCCCTTCTACAACCTGGAAGGTCTCATCACTCATATCGTGGTTCAAGGGACAGCCGTGGATGAGCCTGCAGATGACGCTGAATCTGATGAAGCGCCTGCATCGCTGAAGCCAAAGAAACTGAAGCAGCCTAAAGCTTCATAGCCTGCCTCAGCACCAAAAATCTCACGGGCGAAGCCACTGGCTACTGCACCTCCTGAAGACAGTGTGCAGTCTGAAGACTTGTCACGCATCTCCAAGCCCTTGAAAGTCAAGATGCCTCTGCCACACACCAGCCAAGAACTGACTGCTACTGCTATTTTGCGCAACAATGCCATTGATCTGTCTAGCGATGAAGATCTTGCAGATGACGCTCTTGAGCAACTGATCAAGAGCAAAGAAGAAGCAGAAATCTTCAATAATTTGCCTCTCTTTGACGTGGCAATCATCCATAACTTCATTGATGAGTGGTTTGACACGCCCAACCTCAGCTTTGAAGATATGCAACTTTCGATTGGCCTCAGTGTTGCCTTCCATGGCGTCATTGCTTCAGAGCTAGCTATAGCCCAGTGCATCGTTGAACTGAAGCAAAAGATCGACTTTGAGAAAGCTCAGTTTAAGAAGCATATGGCCAAGCTCAGCGTGCAAGAGGTCAGGAACTTCAAGATCATGCTGCACGAGCTCAAAGAAGCCTTTCTCAAGAAGCGTGAAGAAGCTCAAGATTCTCGTGAGCGCATGAAGAGCCTGGCTGACAAGTGTGTGCAAGCCTACAATGAAGCTGAGAAGCGCAAGGCCCTTGGTCATCCTGGCATCGATCCCAGGATGGTTGCAAAGAAGAAAAAGAAGCTTGCTGTGGCCGCACCCGACGCACCAAGGCAGGAAGCACATCCCGTTGTCTTCCCAGCCAGCATGACTGGCTCGAAGCCAAAGGCCAGGTCAACCGCTTCAGAACTGAAGAAGACGAGGACTGCTGATGCTGAAGCCAGAAAGAGGAAACATCCTGAAGCCTCTGATGTTGCTCCCTCCAAGAAGAAGCGGAAGACCAAGAAGGAACGGGCTGCTCCCACAGAGCCCCTGGTTGTTGAACCTATCTCAATGGTTCGCCCTGCATCTACATACCAAGAGCGCCAACTGATTGTCCATGAGCCTGCTTCCACAGAGGCTCATATAGCTGAAGACATTCCAGCAGTTGATCCCACCGCTGCTGAAGACATTGGTCACCATGACAATGTTGAAGATGATGTAGTTCTTCCTCAGATCGAGCACCAACAGGTATCATTGCCTGTGCTTATGCACAGCGAACTCATCAGCATTGGTCATCCTCTGACGCCAATTGCTCAGGATGCAACATGGGCTGATCACCCACAACAAGAAGTCACACCACCCCGTCAAGAAGAAGAAGATGACTTTGAGGCCCAGCCAACTCCATCTCCAAAGGCGTCGCGAGCGTTACGCAGGCTTCGTAAAGGACCAAGGTCTCAAGTCTCCGCGTCTGAGGCTAAAGCTGCTGAAGACATTCCGGCTGCATCAGCCGATGACACCCAAGAAGAAGAACGTGTCCCTACTCCCCCAACTACTGAAGAAGCTGTTGTCGAGGAGAACATGTCTGTGCCCGACCCTCTAGCTCATCAAGTGGAGGTAGAAAATCTTAAGGCTGCCACCACCAACATGAATGAAGCCACTGACATTGTCATGGCTGAAGCAAATGTGGAGCCTACACCAACCAATGAACCAAAAGTCAGCGAAGCCAATGATGCTAATGCTCCTGTTCCTGCGCCTGCTGCTGGTCCTCAGTTTGACTATCATATTGAGCATAGGCCTCAGGTACAGAAGCCAATGCCAAGGTTGCCCAGGTTTCCAGGTCCTGCATCAGCACCTGGATCCTTTAATGTCAACAGCTTCAAAGCAGACAACACCTTCTTCAATAGCTCCAAGAACCCCTACTCAAGGGAACGAATATCTTCTGATCGGTTCTGGAGCTATCCGCAGCGAAGCTATTACTCATGCATTCTGTACAATCAAGGTCGCATCTTCCCACATATGCGTCTTGACACCAAAGCAATAGTTGGTCTGCCCTTCTTGGAAGAAGCTCTGGATTGCTTCAAAGAGGTTGGATTGTTGCCTTTCGTCACCGACCAAGAGCACTGGAACGAAGAGTTGCTGCTCCAGTTTTATGCCACTCTTCACATACGTGGTTACAACAGAGACCCAAAGACTTGGGTCCTTGAGTGGATGACCAGAAATGTCCATCACGAAGCTAAAGCCTTTGATATCATTGAGCTCACTGGTCTGCCCACTCCTGGAGATCTCTATGAACCTGGCTGTCAGCTGCACAGTGAAGCTATGGAGAGCATCTTTCAGAAGCCTAAACCGAACATGAGTCAGATGCTTAGTATGATGAAGCTTTTGCCTCCAGATGCTGCATATCCTAAGGAGTTCTTTGTTGAAGACCTTGAGTATCTTCCATGGACTATTTATCACATTATAAGGCGAACTCTCTGGCCCATCAAAGGACATTCTCCACATGCAAAGCTGGAAGGTGCAATGAAGACTTTGCTCTTCTATATTCTTCACGGAAAATGCTTCAACGCACAAGACTTCTTCATCCGCCAACTTGCTGCATCAGGATCTGATCTTTTTGGCTTGAAGTTCTACGCTCCATGGATAATGCAGCTGATCAAACTCCACTCAGCTATCTCATATCAGCCCTCTGCTCGTAATCATCGGATCTTTCTTCCTGGCGTGGATATGTCTGTTGAAGCCATCTATCCAGAGCCTGCCAAGGAGCCTCTTAGTCTTCAGAATGCTGAGCATCAAAGTTTCCCTCAGAACATTGAAGGAGTTGAAGCAGTCACTCGTGTTTATCCTCTGGCTGGTACTACACGTGCACCTCATCGTGCTCTCACTGAAGCCACTGAAAGCACTATTTCCCAACGGCCCAAGAAGCGATCTCGTATTCTCAATGACCGAGAGCTTCTGGTTGCCCTTCATCAGAAACAGGATAGGCATCATGACTGGCTGAAGCGCCAAATGCAAAGCCTCTTGGTGGATGTCAACCGCATTCGCAATCTTGCCACCAAGAATGCCTTTATTGCCCATGAAACCTGTCGCTGTACATGGAAAGGGCTGACGCTTATGTGTTCTGAGGATGATCTTCAAGAGGATGGCTTCTCTGAACGTTTCAAGTTTGACTCCACACCTCCCCGAAGGACTGTGCTGTGACGAACTCCCTCCCTTGAAGACTCTGAGTTCTCTTCCTCTGCGGCAACTGTGAATGCCAGAGTGATCGAGGACGAAGATGATGCTACTTCACCGCCCCCTACTTCTGCACGCATCGACACTGCCCCAAGTTCTGTTGCACCGCCGAACAGCACCGACGACCTTGCTGCTTCACCTACTCTTCATGGGAACGAGTAGATGCTCTATGTCTTCAAACCTTTTTGGTCCTCGCTGACAAAAGGGGGAGAAGCATATGAGTTTGATAGTCTTCAAGCAGGTCCATATGGGCGGTTACTTTATGTTTTGCCTAGTGTTTACAACTCTTGTTTTGATACATTTGGTTCTTTGAGTTGTAACACTTAAACTCGGTGGTCGTCTGCTACTTATTTGCTATTTTGTGATGCGATGATAAATTCTGCATGTGGGACGATAAATTCCGCACTTAGATCATTTTGCAGACGTCCATTTTTCATTATGCATGTCATTAGCTTCACATACTTTTCATGCATGATAAATTGTCATCATAAGTTGAAGAGGATCTCCACAAGTACAACCTACCATGTGCATTTGCATTCCAAAAGCAAATTACTTATATGCACATCTTCAGGGGGAGCCCTTGCAACTTATGAAGACAATTCCTTATCCTTTACAATTTCACATATTATATTCCCCGTTGAAAACTTCAACTAGTTTGTCATCAATCACCAAAAAGGGGGAGATTGTAAGTGCATCTAGTGCCACCCCTAGTTGGTTTTGGAGTATTGACGACAAACCTAGTTGAGGGACTAACGTGTTTGTGAGAATTGCAGGATAACACAGGTAGAAGTCCCTCATTGATTCAGTTTTCCTACCAGAGATGACCCCTAAAAATGTATGAAGACATTGAAGTCAAAGGTGGTATGTGAAGACATTCACATTGAAGACTATGACAAGAGAAGACATCGCATGAAGACTATGGAGCGCGAAGACTTAGATCTTCCGTAGTTCTTTTTCTTCTTTGTTGAGTCATAGGAACCACCGTACTGTTAAGTGGGGTCCAAGAGAACCAGTCAGAATGACTGAAGTGATGCTTAACCAAAATCCTATGTCTTCGAGTGAAGACTATGATAGCGAATCTTGTCCAGAGTTGGACAAGTCAGCTTTTCTTGTAGCCCAAGTAAAGTTGCCGTGTGTGTTTGAAATCTGACCATTGGAACACGTGTCAGTTCCTCAGTGACCCAGGGTCATTTCGGACAAATCAGGTCAGGTTGCCTAGTGGCTATAAATAGCCCACCCCCTACAACCATAAACGGTTGGCTGCTCAGAGTTAAAGTACGGCTGTTGTCATTTGAGAGCAACCCACCTTGAAGCCTTTGAGAGAGAATTCCTTGCGAGGATAAAGTCCTAACCACCAAGAGCCAAAGAGTGTTATGCATCACTTAAATCGTCCTGTTTGTGTGATCTGAAGACTTTTTACACTTGAGGACGGTGAATCCTCCAGCCGGTTAGGCGTCGCGTTCTGAGCATCCAAGAGTCATTGTGGATCGCCCCTGAACGAAGTCTGTGAAGGTTTGGGAGTCTACCTTGAAGACTTACCAGAGTGATTGAGCGAGGTCTGCGTGACCTTAGCTCAAGGAGAATACGGTGAGGACTAAGGGTTCTGAGCTGCGTGTTCAGGACTGGGTGTCCGGGACTGTGTGTCCTCAGGTTTAAATACCTAGCCGCCCTAACCAGACATACAGTTGTCACAGCAACTGGAACTGGTCCAACAAATCATTGTCTTCAATGAGTCACTGGTTTCATCCTTCCCTTCCCTTTACTTACTGTTGGTCCTTGTGAAGTCATTGCATGATTGCATTATCTTTTGTCTTCACTGAGTGACTGCTTGTTCTGATTGGCTTCACAATATCTTCCTACCTGATCCTTACTGCCTAGCTGCTATTAGTCATTGTGCTTTCACTTCTTTGGTTACTTGACTAAGGTTTGCCTAGTGTAGTCTACCTTCCGCTGCGTGGTAATAGGGTTACCTCTATCGTTTGTCTTCGAAACTTCCATGTTTTGAAGACTTTCATAAAAATCGCCTATTCACCCCCCTCTAGTCGATCACTAGCACTTTCAGGATGTGATGATGAATGACTCCGCTCCTCCCCCGCCCCTCCTTTTATAGGCAGGTCGAGGAAGGGAGCCAGTCCCTCCATGGGTAACCGCCGCCCTCCTCTGCCAATTCAAGAAGACCAGGCCCCTGCCTTGATGCTCTCCCACACCACGCGCCTCCATTACCTACCCCGTGCGATGCATGTAGCATACGTGGGCGAGGATAAGGGCGTGGTGGGAAGAGTGAATTGGCAGTTACTCCCCCATGCGTTAAAGTCATTCACAGGCCATTATAAGAGTGGCCCCACCACGATTGGCTCTATGCGGTGCACGGGAAAACCGGAAACTGGCCCGGACTCAAGTAATGAAGAAGTAAAGAAGATCTCAAGGGGCCAGCCACTTCCACACCCGTGCATGTGAACTTATTAGGGCCTACCCCAACGATGCCCGAAAGCGTGTTTGGGGCAGGCCCGAGGGATTCTGTCAGTGCAACAAACCCTGGGTTCATTGCCAAGACTGTGCACACGCACAAGAACAAGATCTCCGCACCAAGGTCAGATTGGAATGCAAGGGATGAGTTCTTCGAAGGACTAGCATGCAACACAAGAGGATCAAGACTAGCCAGAAAGACCAAACATCGCTAAGGGAAAAAAGACCTCCCTTGTCGGGCACACGAGCCTGGCAAGGACGGGGTTACCCCCGGAAGCAAGCCTTCAGATCATCCCGGCAGGGCTGTCGGGGCTTACGGAAGCAGAGCCACGCCATTGCACTACCTCATCACAACGCACGTCACCGATCAGTGGGGTGTCAAGCTCTAAAGTGACTAAGTGGCTGCTATTCGCCACATGGCAGCCACCTCCTACGAAAGATGTCTCCAAGTGAGACCCGTCCTGAGTGTGTCTAGCATGCAGCCGCGAAGCTGGCAAAATAGCCCAGCAGGGCCTGCCGGGCGAGTTGTGATGTGACGTTGAGCGGCACATTTAACGCGCTATGTCAGCCTGCAGATTTAGGTATGATAGCACTGTTTGCTATCTAATTAGTACATAATGACTGATTTTCCATTGTGGTGACCCCTTTATCTATAAAAGGAGGCCCAAGGCAACCGTAGAAAGGGTTGGACAGTCGAGTGGCTAATCCACGCCCTCACATACTCATAGGCGCATAGCCGCTTCCGCCCCGAGGCAACCCTGCCGGGCAAGCGTGTTGTGCTCACCACCATTTCTCCACCATCAATCCACCAAAGCAGGAGTAGGGTTTTACACCTCACGGCGGCCCGAACCTAGATAAAGATTACCTGCATGATCTCTGCCGTGCTGTTCCAGGCTCCTCTGCTCTTTGTGCAACATGCCATCCCCCCGCCGAACCAGAAAGGGACTTTTGGTCCCATAGGTGGCAGTGGTTTCCCGTGACAAACATATTGATCCAGTGCCGAGTGCTAGTTCCTGTTTGTTGCATGTTTTTTGTTTCACAAAATATCCATATCAAACAAAGTCCAAACGCGATAAAAAATTATCTAGAATTATTTTGGAATATATGTGATTTTTCGGAGTTAGAATAAATGCAAACGAAGGCCCACGGCCTCCACTACCCACAAGGGCGATCCAATCTCGGAGGAGCTCCTACCCCTTCGCCGCCATGGTGGTCATGGACCAGATAAGGAACTCTTCTCCCATCTAGGGGGAGGCCAAGGAAGAGGAAGAAGAAGAAGAAGAAGAAGAAGAAGAAGAAGAAGAAGGGCTCTCCCCCCTCTCTCCCAGTGGCCCCGGAGTGCTGCTGTGGCAAGGATCATGACGGCGATCTACACCAACAATCTTGCTACCGTCAACACCAATTTTCTCCCCCTCTATGTAGTGGTGTAACCTCTCTATTCCCACTGCAATTCTCTACTTAAACATGGTGCTCAACACTATATATTATTATCCAATGATATGTGGTTATCCATTGATGTTTGAGTAGCTATTATTTGTCCTATGGGTTGATTGATGGTCATGGTTGGCTTGAGTTGTATATTTTATTTTGGTGCTTTCCTATGGTGCCCTCCGTGTCGCACAAACATGAGGGATCCCCGCTGTAGGGTGTTGCAATACGTTCATGATTCGCTTCTGGTGGGTGGCGTGAGTGACAGAAGCACATACCCGAGTAAGTGGGTTGTTGCGTATGGGAGTAAAGAGGACTTGATACTTAATGCTATGGTTGGGTTTTACCTTAATGATCTTTAGTAGTTGCGGATGCTTGCTAGAGTTCCAATCATAAGTGCATATGATCCAAGTATGGAAAGTATGTAGCTCATGCCTCTCCCTCGTATAAAATTGCAATAAAATGATCACCGGTCTAGTTATCGATCACCTAGGGACAAATAACTTTCTTGTGTGACAAAATCTATCTTCTTTTATTACCTTGAAATTTATTCATAGTTTTATTCTCGCAAAGTACTTCTAGTTTTATTCTTATTATAGGTAAAGCAAACTTTAAGTGTGCATAGAGTAGTATCGGTGGTCGATAGAACTTAAGGGAATATTTGTTCTACCTTTAGCTCTTCGTTGGGTTTGACACTCTTATTTATCGAAAAAGGCTACAAACGACCCTCCCTATACTTGTGGGTTGTCAGGATGCAAAAGCTCTTAATGCAAAGGAACGTCACATTATATTGCCCCTTAAGATAGCAAGCTTAATTATGTAGTTCGTCGCTTTTATTTCTTTGCCATCACAAGTTTGTACAACTCTTATTTTCCCTTACAATAAAATATCAAACATATTTAGGAGCAATTTTTATTGCTTTATGCACCAATGTCAACTTACTTGAAGGATCTTATTTAATCCATATGTAGGTATAGTGGACTCTCATGACATGAAACTGGGTTTAAAGTTTTTTGGATGCACAAGTAGCATCTCTTCTTGGTGCGGATTTTTGTCTAGCAAAGATATTGGGAAAGCACCACATGTTGGAGGATATATGACAATATAACTTCTTTGTGAATGTAAGCAAACATAGTTCATTAGTTGTCGTGTGTAACATCAACAATTTGGCATAAAATACTTAATGGGGGCTTACAATCTTAAAAGATGTCCAAGATAGTGTATTTGCATGTGAATCTTCTCTTCCCTTATTAATTCTTTCATTACTTGCATCATTGACCAATGCTATGTTTGTCAACTTTCAATAAATTTTACCACTTATACTTTTCCTTATGTAATGTCATTACTGATGCGGAGCATCCCAAGGTCATCCCCATGGACCTATCATCGTCTCACCAAGTGCCTAGAAGACCCATGACATGAGCACGTGCAAGAGCTCTCGAAACCGAGGAGACATCTCTCCTCTCACAATTCCACTTCGATGCACATGAGACATGGCTACTACCTCAAACGGAAACATTATGCATAATCAGGTACCAAGGAGTTAGCCATGGAGAAGCTAAGGAACAAGAAGGATCGGAAGTAGAAGACATGCATAAAGACGGAGAAGAAATCAACCAGGTCCCAGTCTGGCTGGACGATCCAGACGAGGTCCCGGACGATCCGAACACAGCTCAGACGATCCGGACCCCAGCCCAGACGATCCGGATAAGTGGAGACCCGAGAGCACCCGAAGCTGCACCCCGAAGCCAGATCATCAGGACCCCAGCTGTACGTCCGGACCACCCTCCGGACATCCGGGTCACCAACGATGCCGCCCGCCTACTCGGCTCGTCCGGACTCCCTCCCGGATCATCTGGGTCCCTGTAGCCCGGATCATCCGGCTGCCCGTCCAGATCATCCGGACCACCACCTGCGTGTGCATGTTGGGCCGAAGCCCATGTACCCCTTTGCCCCTTTTTCCTATATAAATGACTCCTCCACCACTTTTCTAGGGTTAGCAAAGGATTATGTCATATTTGTGTGAGAGCTTTGCTCATCCACTTGGTTACCTTCTCCTCGGAGATCGCGCCTCCTCGGAGAAGATCCCCCAAGCGGATTCAAGACCCCATCACGGGAAGAACCTCAAGACCTCCTCATGGAGAAGATCGTGCTACTTGTATCGTCTTAGTTGACCATGGATCATGTCTCTCTTATGTGTTTGAGGATCTATCATATGTGTGACTGTTCTTGTAGGTTGGAGTGATCCTCTTTTCCCCTCGTGTTTTCTCCTCGTGTTCGTCGTGTTCATCGCGAGATTTGCTCCTTTCGTGAAAGATCGGCCATCTAGGGTTCCACCCTACATCATCTTGGTATCTAGAGCCACGTTGATCACGATTTTGGAGCCTCCCATTTGTGTTTTCTAGCTTGATTTTGTTGTTGTTTGTCTTATCAAAAATCCCCACAAAAATAGCCCCAATTTGTTTTGTGATTTGTGAGTTTTGATGAAGTTTTGTTGGTTTTGATACGGGAATTTGTTGTGTTGCAAGTGGATCTTACCTTTCCCCACCATCTTCACCTTGAAATCCATCCAAAATCCATGAAATCCTCGAATTTGTCCCCGTTTTCGAGTTCATCCCGAGCCATCCCCGAGCGCAGTTGACCCGCCCGGATCATCCGGCCCTTGTCCCGGATCATCCAGATCCGCCCGGATCATCCGGCTAACTTTGCGGAAACTGCATTTTCTGCAGTTTTTAACCACCGCCACCTACGCCTCCGCATACCCTCTTACACCTCCACCACCTACCTTCTGCAAACCCTTTCGATACACCAAACCCCACCACCACTTGACTGCTAGAAACCCCGACAAATTTGGACGCATTTAGTTTTGATAATTTGAGTTGTGGTTCATCATTTCCTAGGGTGTTTAGGCTAACTAGGAACGGTTCGACATCAACATCTCCGCGACTCATCTTCACCACGGACGCGTCATCAACAACGACCTTCTTGGTAACCTCCTCTTGGTTTCGTGATACCCTCAACCGTAAGCAAGGATGGTAACTACGATGACATCTTTGTCTACTCCTTGCCATTACATTGATAACCACCATAGCCTTACTTTTGCGCACCTTACCCATCGAGACTAGCCTTTGAGTATTGCCAGCAACGTGACTTGTGCACATTAGTGACCATACTTCCCATAGCATACATACATATCATTGGTGCATATCTTGGTATCATCTCTTGTGTCACAAAGTTTTCATCGCATACACAATTGCTATCTTAGTTCGTGAAGCATTGCATGAGAAAAGAGCTCAAACACAAAGAGCCAAACAAGCTTTTAAGTAAAAAGAGGAAAGATAAGCAAAGAGCTTATAAGCAAGAACCATAGCATCATACAACATTAAAATTGTCATATCCAATCATCTTGGATCATATCATCGGAACACCATACATATAGCATACTTGGGATAGAAGTCGTTGCATTTTTGCTTAGTAGGTTGTGCACAAGTCTCATATCCGCCTATTGTGCAATCTTGCTAGCGTCTCTCTAGCGTTGTGCAACAAGAGCATTTTCGTGGATTCCACATTTGGCTCATTCCTTGGTTGCACGACCCCATTTATCTTTCCGTGTGTTGTGTTTCCATGTGCCACATATTTCTATTGGTTTACTTGTTGCATTTGCGAATCATTTTCAACATTATTGAGTCTTGCTTACTTTCACATCAAATTTTGTGCCACCATCCTAACCAAGCTCCACCATAAGCTCTTATTTGTGTAGGTGTGAGAACCAACAAGAATTGGTACCAATTGTGCTATTTCCTTATTCCACACTGGAGTGATCATTGATCCACCTTTAACTTCAGTCAAGGTATATTTGGTATACGTTCTTCTCTTTCTCCCACTCACATATTTTCCATGGAATGATGGATAGGCCAAGTACTTCTACCAACCCACTGTTCCTCGAGAAAGACGACGACATGACTTCCTTCGTCACAAAGAGCCACCTCTTTGCTGCACAACATGCTTTGCATCAAGAGCAACAAGCAATGAGCGACCGCGTCGACCATCTCGCCACCGACTTGCGACTATCCGAGCAACACACAAGAGACTACTTCGACCACAAGCTCGACGACCACAAGCACGAGAATGACACAAGAATGGGCAAGATTCATGCTTTGTTGCTCAACCGCTCTTCTTCCACTTCGTACTCATCAAGACGGAGCCGCTCAAGTTGACACTCCGACTACACCATCTCCGGCTCAACTACACTGACACCAAACACTCTTCGTCATGCCGCGCGTCAAGATCGTCACGCAAACCGCAACCCTGTACATGACATCGACTCTCAAGAGCAAGCTCGTGCGCAAGAACATCGACATCGTCAAAACCAAGCTACTCTCGAGCAAGCACACGAACGGCAATGACAACACCAACGAGAAGAGGAAGAGCGAGCACGCCTACACCAAGATGCCGAGGCACAACACCAAGAACGACAACTACGTGAAGCTCAAGCAATCAAGGCACAACGTGCCCTTCGAGATTCAAGTCACGCCATCACCACACGCAACCGCCATTGGCATGAACAAGAAGAAGCACTTAGCGATGAAGTACAAGAGAGGGCTTACCAATCACGTCTGCATCGTCAAGTTCCCCAAGCTCTACAAGCCCCTCCACAAGCTCCACAAGAACCCCAAGTTAACCAAGAGCATGAAGACAATGGAAATCATCAAAGACAAGAGCAACATGAGGTCGACAACCCTCCTCGGCAAGAGCAACACGAGTTTTCCAATCCTCAACAACATGGGCGTCATCATCCCCGACCCCAACACACTGAAGAACAACGCCACGGCAAGCTAAAGTTCCCTATGACCAAGTTTTCCGGAAGCAATGATCCCGAAGAGTACCTATCATGGGCATTGAAAGTTGACAAAATCTTCCGTTTGCACAACTATGAAGAAGAGAAGAAGATCGCGATGGCATCCCTTAAGTTCCAAGACTATGTCCTCATTTGGTGGGAACAAGTCATTGAGCGCCGTGAGGCAAGAGGTGAACCACCCATCACCACTTGGGCACAAATGAAGGATGTCATGAGAGCACGCTTCATGCCAACCTCATCCCCGATGAGCTACCTCCGGTTCTACCTCCTCTACGAGGCATCAAGCACCGCATCGACCTCATCCCTGGAGCACCACTTCCGAACAAAGCTCCTCACCGCATCAACCCTGAAGAAACCAAAGAAATACAAAGGCAAGTAAAACATCTCATAGACCATGGTCATGTGCGTGAAAGTGTGAGTCCTTGTGCCATACTGGTCATTCTTGTGTCAAAAAGAGACGGCAGCTTTCACATGTGTTCCGATTGTAGATGTATCAATGCTATCACCGTTCGCTATAGGTATCCCATTCCACGCCTTGATGATATGCTAGATGAACTTAGCGGTGCCACTATTTTCTCAAAAATCGATCTCAAAAGTGGTTACTAACAAATCCGCATACAAGAGGGTGATGTATGGAAAACCGCTTTCTAAACAAAGTTTGGTTTGTATGAGTGGTTAGTCATGCCAATGGGTTTATCGGAAGCACCCCGTACTTTCATGTGTCTCATGCATTATGTGTTTCACCCATACATTGGTGAGTTTGTTGTGGTCTACTTCGACGATATCCTTGTTTATAACAAATCTCTCAAAGATCATGTCACCCATGTTGGAACCGTTTTGCAAACTCTTCTAAAAGAGCGTCTCTATGCTAACATGGAGAAATGCCCTTTTGGCATTGATAAGCTCGTTTTCTTGAGTTTTGTTGTGTCCTCTAAGGGTGTTCATTTTTATGACTCTAAGATCAATGCTATTAAAACTTGTCCACAACCAACCAACTTGCAACAAGTGCGTAGCTTCCTTGGTCTAGCCGGTTTCTACCATCGTTTTGTGAAGGACTTTAGCACTATTGCTTCACCTTTGCATGCGTTGAGTAAGAAAAATGCGTCTTTTGTTTGGGGACCATCCCAAGATAATGCTTTCAATGAGCTTAAGAATTTTCTTACTCATGCTCCTGTGCTTGCATTACCAAACTTTGACAAACCTTTTAAAATTCATTGCGATGCTAGTGGCAATGGCATAGGAGGTGTGTTAACGCAAGAGAAGCGCCCCATAGCTTACTTTAGCGAGAAACTCTCTGGAGTGCAACTCAATTACCCCATCTATGACAAAGAGCTATATGCTTTAGTCCGCGTTTTGCGTGAATGGGAACATTACCTTCGACCCCATGAATATGTCATCCATACCGACCATGAAATGCTCAAGTACCTTAAGGGTCAAACCAAGTTGAACAAACGTCATGCTAAGTGATGTGAGTTTATCGAGTCTTTTCCTTATATCATCAAGTATGTCAAAGGCAAAGACAATGTTGTGGCGGATGCGCTTTCCCGTATATGCATGCTTATTACTCAACTTGAATTGAATGTCATTGGCTTTGAGCACATAAAATACTTGTATGTGCATGAGCCTACTTTTGCAATTCCTTATGCTAAATGTTTCACACATACATCTTGGGAACGCTATTACATCAAAGATGGTTATCTTATGAGAGCTAACAAACTATGCATCCCCGAGTCTTCTCTTCGTTTGTTGCTTTTCCAAGAATCTCATGGAGGAGGACTAATGGGACATTTTTGACGCGATAAGACATTTGCTACGCTCTCCAAGAACTACTTTTGGCCTAAGATGTTCCGCGACGTCAATAGCTTCACCAACCGATGCTCAACATGTCACAAAGCTAAGTCTAAAGCTCAATCTCATGGCCTTTACATGCCTCTCCCAATTCCATATCAACCATGGGAAGATATCAGCATGGATTTTGTGCTTGGTTTGCCTAGAACTAGAAATGGAAAGGATTCCGTGTTTGTTGTTGTGGACCGATTCTCCAAAATGGCTCATTTCATTCCTTGCAACAAGATAGACGATGCTTCACATGTTGCCAATCTCTTTTGTAGGGAAATCTTACGACTACATGGAGTGCCAAAGACAATTGTCTCAGACTGCGACGTCAAGTTCTTGAGTTACTTTTGGAAGACCCTATGCGCCAAGCTCGGAATCAAGCTACTTTTCTCCATGGCTTACCATCCTCAAACCGACGGCTAAACAGAGGTCATCAACCGCACACTCTCCGCTCTACTTCGCGTGCTCATCAAGAAGAATATCAAGGAGTGGGAGGAGTGTCTACCTATCGCCGAGTACGCCTACAACCGAGCAAGACACTCGACTACCGGCAAGTCCCCCTTCGAGGTCGTCTACGGATTCAACCTGTTGTCCCCATTGGACATTCTTCCGCTACCACTACAAGAGCGCATCAATATGGACGCGAGTGAACGGGAGAAACATCTAAAGACGATGCATGAAGATACACGGAACACCATCGAGCACCAAGTACAATGCCTTGCGACCAAGCTCAACATCAACAAGCAACCCATGATATTCAATGTTGGAGAGCTTGTGTGGCTACACCTTCGCAAGGACCGCTTCCCGACCGAGCACAAGTACAAGCTTCTACCACGAGCCAATGGACCATTCAAGGTGCTTGCACGCTACAACAACAACGACTACAAGATCGACATCCCACGCGACAAGTACTCCGTGGGCGACATCTTCAACGTCAATGATCTATCTCCCTACCCTGGTGTAGAATTCGATCCGAGGTAGGATCTTTCCCAAGGGAGAGGATATGATGCGGAGCATCCCAAGGGCATCCCCAAGGACCTATCATCGCCTCACCAAGTGCCTAGAAGACCCATGACACGAGCACATGCAAGAGCTCTCGAAACCGAGGTGACATCTCTCCTCTCACAATTCCACTTCGATGCACATGAGACATGGTTACTACCTCAAAAGGGCACATTATGCATACTCAGGTACCAAGGAGTTAGCTATGGAGAAGCTAAGGAGCAAGAAGGTTCGGAAGCGGAAGACATGCGTGAAGACGGAGAAGAAATCAGCCAAGTCCCAGGTTGGCCGGACGATCTGGACGAGGTCCAGGATGATTTGGACACAGCCCGGATGATCCAGACCCCAGCCCGGACGACCTGGACCTTAGCCCGGACGATCCGGATAAGTGGAGACCCGAGAGCACCCGAAGTTGCACCCCGAAGCCGGATCATCCGGACCCCAGCCGGACATCCGGACCACCCTCCGGACATCCAGGTCACCGACGCCGCCGCCCGCCTACTCGCCTCGTCCGAACCCCCTACCGAATCCTCCGGGTCCCTGAAGCCCGGATCATCTGGCTGCCCATATGCGTGTGCGTGTCGGGCCGAAGCCCATGTACCCCTTCGTCCCTTTTGCCTATATAAACGACTCCTCCACCATATTTCTATGGTTAGCAAAGGATTAGCTCATATTTGTGTGAGAGCTTTGCTCATCCACTTGGTTACCTTCTCCTCAGAGATCGCACCTCCTCGGAGAAGATCCCCCAAGCAAATTCAAGACCCCATCACGGGAAGAACCTCAAGACCTCCTCACCGAGAAGATCTTGCTACTTGTATCATCCTTAGTTGACTGTGGATCATGTCTCTCTTATGTGTTTAAGGATCTAGCATATGTGTGATCGTTCTTGTTGGTTGGAGTGATTCACTTTTCCCCTCGTGTTTCCCCTCGTGTTTTCTCCTCGTGTTCTTCGTGTTCATCATGGGATCCGCTCCTTTCGTGAAAGATCGGCCATCTAGGGTTCCACCCTACATCAATTACTTTCCATAATATTAGCACATGATCTTTTTCATTATTTTCATTACTAGGATTGAAACAAAAAGGTAAACAAGCAAAAACTCAAACTACTCTTCATTATAAAACTCTCAAATCAATTACGTAGATAGATATATCACGAAACTAGCACTCGAAAATAGATCATACTAAACTTTTATTCAACTAAATCACAAAATGACTAAGGATCAAACTAAAATAGGTAAAGATAATAAAATTGATTGTGATACGATACCGGGGCACCTCCTCCAAGCTTGGCACAAGCCAAGGTGAGTGGCCATACCCGTGTGCTCAAGGTTCTTTCTTCGGTGATGGTGGTGGTCTTATCCTTCAAAATACTCATGAGTGCCTCCCTCAAACTTTGAATTTCTCGGAGAGCTTGACGTATTAACTCAGTGTTCCTCTCAACCTCAGCCGTAATATGTTTATTCTCCTGTCCCCAAGAGTTTGTTCCTACATCACTTTCCCTTGGATGAGGTATGTCCCAACTGGACGGTATGTGCATGCAAGGAGTGTTTTTGATCCCATAGTTGTGAACCAAATTATGAATTTTTTTCGATGTAACTTGTGTAAAGGCCTCCTAGGAGGGAGTCCTCATTGCACTTCACGAATCCCTTGATCGTTCATTGACCTCATGGCTTGCTGGGGGTTAGGAGTGGTGGAGATGCCAGCCAGTGTGCCCCTCTCGGAGGCCGGAGGTGGACTCGACGCGAGTTTCCTTCATCTTCTTCCATGGCAGCCTCCTTGGTTCCCACTCTCCTTAGTTCCATCTGCAGCAACCAAGCATCGTCTTCTACATTGTTGGAGGAGGGAGAAGGCATGATGCCTGGCTTGATAGATCTGACAATAAATAGCAAGAAGCAAGAACTGGGGATATTTCCGCGATGCGGTGGTCAAATATCTGGGATTATATATAAAGAATTTTTATCTTGCAAAACAAGTATAATAGAAGAAAACGGAGTCGGGAAGGCTCACGAGGGGCCCACAAGCCACCAGGGCGCGTCTAGGGGGGAGTGGCAGGTGCGCCCTAGTGCCTTGTGGGCACCTGGGTGGCCCCCTCGGGTGTTTCTTATTTTTGTATTTTTTTCTAATATTCCAAAATTGATAGAAAGTATATTTATGGAATTTTTGGAGTTGGTTTACTTACCCTATCACATTCCTCTTCCTTTTCAGGGTTCTAGAGTGTTCTGGAAGGTCTCTTTTATGTATTCCACTGGTGTCATAATTTGAATAATGTTAGTTACGACATTGATAGGAGTACCTAAGATATAATGCTTAATTCTTTGTCCATTGGCCACCTTCGAATTAGTGCCTTCGGCAGTATTGATCTTAATAGCTCCAGAGTGATAAACTTCTTCGATGATATATGGTCCTTCCCATTTGGAGAGAATTTTTCCTGCAAAAATTCTAAAATGAGAATTTTACAATAGTACATACTCACCCACTTTGAATCCCATTTTTGTATTCTTTTATCATGCCATCTTTTAACTTTTTCTTTAAACAATTTGGCATTTTCATAGGGTTGGGTTGCCCATTCATCTAGTGAGCTAATATCAAATAACCTCTTTTCAGCGGCAAGTTTGAAATCATAATTGAGTTCTTTAATTGCCCAGTATGCCTTATGTTCTAACTCAAGAGGGAAATGATATGCTTTTCCATAGACAATTTCATATGGGGACATACCCATAGGATTTTTGTAAGTAGTTCTATAAGCCCATAATGCATTGTCAAGTTTCTTAGACCAATTCTTTCTAGATGTATTGACGATCTTTGGCAAAATTATCTTTATTTATCTATTGCTCAATTCAACTTGACCACTATATTGAGGGTGATAGGGGGATGCCATTCTATGGTTGACATCATATTTAGCAACTAATTTACGGAAAGCACCACAAATAAAATGTGAACCACCATTAGTCATAAATATCCAGGGACTCGAAACCTCGGGAAAATAACTTCTTTAAGTATTTTAATGGAACTGTTATGATCAACACTACTCACTAAAAACACATCTGTGACATTTTGGGCCGAGCGATTTTTTCCCTGTCATGCTTATGACACTTTTATGACGATAATTATGACAAAACCCGATATCATCATAGATCTGGTGGGCTCCTACTTCTATGACAAAAAATCATGACAGAAAATGGGCTTTTCGTCCTGGGCGGGCCGGAGACGCAGCTGCATTACATTCTTTGGGCCGTCCATGACGAAAAAATTGTGGTAGAAGCGAGGGCAAGGAAAATATCGGGGAGTTCCCGATTACGGTGGGTGGTCGGGCCGAGCGATGCATGGAGGGATTGCATATTTCTCGCATACACGTACGCGCGTGTGTGCGAGCCGTTGGGCTCTAACTGAACCTGAGCGAGGCGTTCTCTTACTGGACCCGAGCAATTGCACTGGCTACATGTTACTGTACCCGAGCGATCAATCGATCCCTGGTTGTTAACTGAACCCGATCAGCGATTCCTTCGCTACTGTTGCTAACTAAAGCCGATCGAACATGCTTCCTCTTGATGAATAGTGAGCATTGTTGGGGGTAGGATGAACAGTTCCCGGTGGGGGTTGGATGAACGGGACCCCGTGGTAGTAGAAGCCATTGCCGCTTGATGAACAGGACCCCGATCGAGCCGGTTGGGGTGAATGAACAGGACCCCGTGGAGGGCTGTTTCAACAGTAGCTGGTGGAGGCTAGATGAACAGGACCCCATGGAGGGCTGGTTGAACAGTAGCCGGTGGAGGCTGGATGAATAGGAGCCCGTGGAGGCAGGAGGGAGACGCCGTGGATGAATAGTAGTAGGTGGAGGCTGGAGGATGTCGACGGTGGGTGAACAGTAGCCCGTGGAGGCTGGAGGAGGTCGACGGTGGATGAACAGTAGCCAGTGGAGTCCCATTTTGCGGTACGCCACACCCCTCCCAATGAACAGGACCCCGTTTTGACCGTAGGGGGTCGGAGAAGTCTGTTTCCTCCATTTTGCGGTATGCCACTGTGATGCCCCTGATTCAATCATACACCAATCATACACGCAAACGTGTACAATCAAGATTAGGGACTCACGGGAAGATATTGCAACACGACTCTAAACACAAAAGTCATACAAGCTTTAACATTACAAGCCAGGGGCCTCGAGGGCTCAAATACAAATGCTCGATCATAGGCGAGTTTGCTCAAGCAACAATATCTGAGTACATACATAAGTTAAACAAGGTGCCATAAGATGGCTAGCACAAACTGGGATACAGATCGAAAGAGGCGCTTGCCTCATGCTTGGGACCCTCCTAACTACTCCTGCTCGAGGTGGCCTACAGGTAGTAGTAGGCACCCTCGGTGTCGTAGGAGTCATCGTCGACGGTGATGTATGGCTCTTGGGCTCCAGCATCTGGTTGCGACATCTGAGAAGAAAGGAAATGGGGGAAATAGGGAGCAAAGCAACAATGAGTACTCATCCAAAGTACTCGCAAGTAAGGATCTACACTACATATGCATTCGTATCAATGTAATGGGTAGTATCTGTGGACTGAACTGCAGAATGCTAGAATAAGAGGGGGGTAGCTAGTTCTATCAAAGACTACGCTTCTGGCAACCCCCATCTTGAAGCATGTAGAAGAGAGTAGATGGTAAGTTAACCAAGTATCATCGTATAGCATAATCCTACCCGGCGATCCTCCCCTCATCGTCCTGTGGACAAGCGATCACCGGGTTGTCTCTGGAACTTGTAAGAGGTGTGTTTTATTAAGTATTCAATTCTAGTTTTCATAAGGTCAGTATACAACTCTGGGTCATCCTTTTACCGAGGGACACGACAATTCGAATAGATAAACTTCCCCGTAGGGGTGCACCACATAACCCAACGCGCTCGATCCTCTAGCCAAACACACTTTCTTGGGTCATGCCCGACCTCAGAAGATCAACACGTCGCAGCCCTACCCAGGCACAACAGAGAGGTCAGCACGTCGGTCTAAATCCTAAGTGCGTAGGGGTCTGGGCCCATTGCCCATTGCACACCTGCACGTTGCAAGGGTGGCCGGTTAGTAGACCTAGCAACCTCCATTACAAAGGAAGTTGCGTTACACGGTCCAACCCGGCGCGCACCGCTCAGTTGCTGACATCAAGAAGGCTTCGGCTAATACCACGACGTCGAGTGCCCATAACTGTTCCCGCGTAGTTGGTTAGTGCTTATAGGGTAGAGTCCAGACTCATATCAAATATTTATATCTCGTTAAGCGTGTTATTTGAAGTATTCTCGGACGCCGACCAAGGACCAGGCCCACCTGTCTCCTAGGTGGTCACAACCTGCCCTGTCGCTCCGCCACAAAGTAACAATCATGGGGCTGCCGAGAACACAGGCCCACCACTACCTGGGTGGAACCACCCATCCCTTCAGCCCCCATTTCCGAACAGTAACACAGGTAATGTAAAAGTATATAGTATATGTACCCGTGATCACCTCCCGAAGTGATCATGACCCAGTAGTATAGCATGGCAGACGGACAAGAGTGTAAGTCCACCGATGATAAACTAGCATCCTATACTAAGCATTTTGGATTGCAGGTAAAGGTAACAACAAAAGTAACAAGGACATGCTATGCAACAGAATAGGTTCATCCGAAAGCAGTAACAACTACACTACTCTAACGCAAGTAGTAGAGGGAAAGAGTAGGCGGTATTAGGATGAAGAAGGGGGGGCTTGCTTGGTTGCTCTAGTAAGAAGGAGGAGTCGTCGTCGATGTAGTCGATCATGGGGGTATCGGCAGCGGTCTCGTGCTTTATAAGAAAGAATTAATGGAGGGGGAACACAATAAATAACAAAGCAATCAAAGCATCACAAAGCATAACATGGCAATACATGGTGCTAGGGGTGACGTAACGCAGTACTAGGTGCTACTGGCGCGGAGGAAACATCCGAGAAAGTATTCCTGGTGTTTGACGTTTTCGGGCAGATGAAACGGAGGTGGGTTGTTGCATGTTCGCTATGCTAGGGACGTGCGGCGGACTAACGGACTACGTATTCGAATTCGTCTCGTCGTTCTGAGCAATTTTCATGTACAAAGTATTTTCATCTGAATTACAGTTTATTTTATATTAGTTTTCAAAGTTTCAATTCATTTCTGGAATTAACATAATTAATACAATTAGAAAATGCAATTATGATGTGAGCATGACATCAGCAGGACCAAATGTTGACTAGGTCAACCCTGGAAGGTGGGACCCATTCGTCATTGACTCAGTTCTATTTAAACAAAGCTAATTAGTTTAATTACTTGATTAGGTTAACTAAATTTATTTAGTTTAGTTAACCAGAATTAATTAACTTAATTAATTTACTAATTTATTTATTTTAACAATTTTTCTTTTTATTTTCAATTGTTCTGGGTGGGGCCCCCTCGTCATTGGCAGGGGGCTTATCGAGAGCAGGGCGAGGCGGGCGTAGCGTCCCCCGAATGGGTGCAGCGGACGCTAGACCCGGACGGAGAGGGGAAGCCGCTTGAGGGCGCGAGCAGGCCGGCGCGCTCGTGCACGCGCGGCGGCGAGCCGGGTAGGGGTCAGCGGGGCGAGGTGGGTGCGGCGCGGCGGCATGCAACAACAGCAGAAGTGGCACGGCCGTTGAGGCCGCGGGCACGCGAGCGGCCAGCGAGTAGAGAGCGGCTCTCGACGGACGAGGCCAGGCACGGCCTGCCAGCAAGGCGGCATGGGCAGGCAGGGGCAGTGCTTGCGCGGCGGCGGGCGGCACGGCGAACAGTGGGCGAGGAGCGGCGATAGCGGGGAGGCGGGTGAGCACGGCGACGCGCAAACGGGCGGGGAAGGACGATGACAATTGCTGCTACTGCATCAGCAGGCAAGGCGGGGCTCGGCGGGGCGCATGAGGCACGCGCGTAGTGCGCGGGTAGGCACGCGTAGGGGGCGCGGGTGGTCGACGCGGTGAGCACGGGGATCGCAGGGCAGGGGGTAGAGGAGAGGGTTGGGCATCAAGAGAAGAGGGTTCAACGAGGCGCGAGGAGGCCGCCGGGGAGGAGATGAGGAGGCGTCCGGCGAGGTGACAGTAGAGACGGCGAACGGTGGCGTCGAGGGTCGGCGACGGGGCGACGGGGTCGAGGCGGCGAGGGAACTTCGGCGAGGTTGTGCGCGGTGATTGATGGCGACGGCGTCCACGGGAGCCACGGCAAGGCGCGCTTGGGATCAGGCCCCGATGCCCCGATCCGATCTGGATCGGGGGAGGGAGGCAGAGGAGGAGTGGGACAAGGGGAGGATTGGCGGCGAGTGGGAGTAGTGGGGGTGGCGCTAGGTCACGGGGAGGGGAGGAGGCCTAGTAGGCCAAGGGGTTGCGGGAGTGGGTCGGCTGGGCCGGCCGGCCCCTTCGGCCAACTGGGCCAGGGCCTAGTCGGGAGGGTTGTCTTTTATTTTTATTTTCTTTATTTTTTGTTTTATTTTATTTTAATATAAAATACATAATTAGTTCATAAATTAGTCTAAATAAATATCCTACTACCACATAAATTTTGGCAACTAAATAAAATAGTTTAATCTATACCTACTATTAAAGGGTGAAACGTTTCTTACCACCATAATTTGGTTCGTCACCGTTTTCGTTCGTCCTTTGTCAAAAAGATTTCGTCCGTCCGTCGCATGACTGGGCCGAGCCGCCGTTAATTCGCCCAACGCCAGTCACCACTATGGGCCCAACTGGGCCTGGTCTATACTTTTCTTTAAAAAAATGTCGTTGTGAAAACCAGGGTTCGAACTCAAAACCAAGTAGTCCGATTAGAGGGCACCAGCCAACTCAGCTAGCTAAGTGATTTATTTCAAAAGAGGATGACTCCCGTACTAAATAATCCCACCTCGGTTTCTTACATTGAATCTTACTTATTTATATATGTGATAAAGATTCCAGGGCATCAGATTCGGTTCTTTCCTAAAGAGGATTTGAATGAGGGAGAGACCTATATATGGTCGGCGAATTAAGGAGATAATGAGGAAATATGAAGGAGAAAGGAATCACATGGAAGAGTATCTACATATATGGTCCGGTTACTCTACTAATTAATGTGATGGGAATTAATCCCTGAGATCGTGTGGCTGCCAATCTTCTAGGAGGAGGATTGAAAAGACAGAGATTAATGCATAATTAAAGGAGGATTAAAGGGAGGGATTGTGAGACTGGTGTATGCGGGGGGTTGTGGGCTGCTGCATGAATACTCAAAGCTCTGTGTCACTAGGTTTTTTTTGTTTTTTGGCCGAAAGAAAAAAGGAAAAAGAAAGGAAGAAAAAAAGGAAAGAAAAAAACCTGATGGATTTTTAGGTTCGTGAGCAGGGATGGATTTCCGGTTTTGGTGCAATTTGTGTCCTTTAGAAACTCAGCTACCATTGTCCAATAAAATAGGGTTCCTAGCATAATAGTCCAACCTCGATTCTTTATACCAAACAGCACCAATGTTATATATGTTTGCCACATCGAGAATCGATAAGAGGGAACAAATAGAAAGAATCCATAAAAGGAGGAAAGATGCACACACGCATTACTCCGGATTGGTGGCTTTGTATGGCTGAAAATTGAGTGGGATTGACATGCATGCATTGATGATTGTCACATCAAAGAGAAGAAAGTGGAGGAGGCCCGAGCTTTACATGGCTGGTAATCAAGAGGGATTTTTTCCATTAGAGATGGGAGAAGAAAGCGGAGGCCCAGGCATTACATGGAATGAGTCTAGCGGAAGCACGAGAATATATAAGTTGCCGCCTATTCTTTTTACTAGAAAAGTTGAATTGTCGTGTTTCGAAGCCGACTATGTATATGCTGCAAAGATGTTCGATGACATTTCAAGTCAGAAGGACGACGTTGCAAAGCTAATCACATGAGCATTGCAAGGATGATCAATGTTGATGTAAAGTCACATGCATATCGTTGCAAGGTCAATCGGTGTTGCTGCAAATTGGATCCATGAATTAATAAAACTAACTAAGTGTAGATTTTCATATTTTGGAGACATAAGTTTCTGCACTATCATTGTCAAGGCTCGATCCGTGGTAAATGCATAGATATACATTTCTTCTACATCTCGTTGTGTACGTGTCTCACTGCCTTGGCATTGTCCGATGCTATCATGTCGCGTTGATGGATGTTTTCTTGAACACGTCAAGTTTTCCTCCCGCTGCAACGCATGGGCCCTTTTGCTATATTTTATAAAATACAAAAGGCATTTAATTAATTGTTTTTGCTGCTATTTTAATCATTTTAGTGCATTTAAATATTTTATAAAAATGTGTATTCTCCACCATAATTACTTATGATTTATTTTTCACCTCTAGAGCATTTTAGTTTTAGTGTTTGAAATTTTTTACCGTTTGACTTGATTTTGAATTTGAATCGGTTTTGAACTAACGCAAGATTATCAATAGTAACCGAGGTGACATGTCATCATTAGCAGAGGTTCACTGTAGCTTAATTATCTGGGCGTCACAATTCTCTAACACTACAAGAAATCTCGTCTCGAGATTTAAGAGGGGGAGTAAGGGGGAAGGGATTTGGTTACGAAATTCTAACGAGTCTTCTTAGTCTTAGTTGCTCTTCTGAAGTGATCGATCCATTACAATGATGTCTTCATTCCTATGCATCATGATGAAGTTGTTGACCTTCCTTCAGGATCTTCACCGTACTTACGAAGGGATAAGAGGGGAAAACTCTATAAGGACGGATTCTAACAAGATTGGGCATCGTACGGTTAACTTAGGGGAAGAAGCATAAGTATCTCTCGAGTTGAAACTTTTAGAAGATATTGAGAGAAAAGTAAGAAGGTACCATGAGATGTTTCAAACGGATAGGCAATCGTTCGATGTTTGAAACAAGGTGCGAAAGGGGTCCAGAGCAACGAGATTAAGTATTGCATTTGTTACCAGAATAGATCACTAGGAAGGTGGCCCGTGAATTACATACGAGGCCACGTGCGAGGAATAACTTTGGAAACTGGGGGTTGTACAAGAGAGTCGGTTTCGATCCTGTGGAACTGTGGGTTATGGGCCCACCATGTGGGTTAAAAGTAGAAGGAGCGGTGACATCTTCACGGCTAGGATGGCAAGGCATGTCAGAGGTTAGCCTGTCAGTTATGTCGGAAACAACATTGGTACCAAATGTGAGGGACGAAGAGAACCATTTTCCTGCTCGTTTAACGAGGCAGACCAATAGGCAAAGTTCTCATCCATCGGTGGCTACTGGAATGTCATCAACAATAGTAACAGGGTCTTGCTGACAGAATTGTACACAGAGGTGTTTACATGAGCAACAGAATATTACTGCTTAGATCATATAGATCACAAGAAAGTTTAAAGCAAACAAGGGAAAGGAAAATGTGATTATCATATTAAAAAGAACAATGGAAAGAAAAATGTGTTTAAACACATATTTCAGGGGTATATTCATCACAAGGAAAAGCAAAGCATGATATCCATGACAAGATAGAAAGTAGAAAACCATTTAGGTAAGGGGGGAGGAATTTCATGACAGCGTTTGAATAATTGATAAGGAAAATCTAGCATTTTGCTTCAATTGTTCTTATTGAAAATCGGAGTACCACAGACATGCTTCGAGAGAGCATTGACATGGTCTTCAAGCAAAGGTCAGACTTCGGATAGACGAAGGATCCATTAGGAACAATTGGTAGAATAAGTCTTGCAATTTCCTCATGGAAGAATGGATAACCTTGCTAAAATGGAAACTATAAAAATAGGTTCTTCGGCAAGGTTTGCTAGGCATGACATACATATCAGATTAGTGTCAGGATACCTCAGACCCATGATGTCTGAGAAGAAAAGGTGCAACACAAATTGACAAGATGACATTGTAAGATTCTTGGGAAATGAACAATGGAAGCGCGTTCCGAAACAAGAGTTCATCATTAAACCAAGGAGAGGACGAGGAGGTGGCTGATGGACTCAGCGACAATTCATCGAGATTTCCAAAATTTATGTGAAAAAGGAGATAACATTTGTCAGACCAAATGGTATAAAGATGTATGCTCAAGGAAAACACACACAATTAAACACACAATTAAACATTAGTTGAAAGGTGCACCCGAAATATGGGCTTAGGAAGCATGATCAATGTTAGAATGGTGATTCAACAACAAATAGTTTAAGAATGAACTGTCGACCATTAACTTCAAAGCAATAGGGTTGCTAGAATTTCAGAATCCAAGCAGCACCATTCACTTGTTGGTATCCCGGTTAGAATCAACACGGGGACCAAGAAAGAATGGCGACGGTGAGTAGTATCACTATACCAAGAATTCTTAAGAGGTGGAGCAATCCTAACAACATCCTTGACATAAAAGACAGTAATACATCAAGGTAGAGCATAATACATGTTGGATAGCAAGGAACTCAAGTTACAACACAAAACATAAACAAGTTTGTGTTGGAGGGAAGGCAATGATGTTGTCGGTGATAACACAAAACATCGAGGGGCAAGGATGGTATTTCTCATCATGAATTCGATTGATATCCAGAAGGAGTTAAATTGTTGACCGTGATTATGACACATTCACCGAGAGCTTTCATGAGGATGCCATCGAACAGCGACGACATCAAGCAAAAGGAATGGTGAAGCAAAAAGACTCCTAGAATCACGGATACGACACAAACTCAGAATCAAGTTTGTTGTTCAAGGAAATACGATATGACGAGGGAGATCGACGTAAGCTTAGCTCACTGTCGAAAATTATGCTCCGGAAGGACCAGGTAGCACAGTCAAAATTTATCACAATAATGGTATACCCGAACCGGCTAGGAATGGTGTGATGGAGTATTAAACTTCGCAGCAACAAAGTACTGGAAGTACTGAATTGCAGTGCGGATTCGATTTAATACTCGGGGTCCTCGGTTGATGACAACCTAGAACTATTGGAGTGACTATGATAGGGAAATGTACTACTTCATCAAAAATTCATAAGATGTAGTGCAATGGCGTGACATCCTCGAGATACCGGGGGTAGTACTCAAAGGCAAATCAAAATAGAGGTGGCGGAGATGTATTGATCTGTAGAAGACAAGTGCTTTAACTTGTCTGAGAAATGGAATCAAGAAGAATATATGGTAGGAACCACGATTGCAAAGGATCAATTCATAGATACGAGATGATATTTTATCAAGGAAATAGTTATTATTACAAGAAGCTTCCATGATAGGATCTACATCGTGTCCATGGGCATGGACACAAAGTTTAAGGTTGACTCCCACTTCTCCAATGTATAACCTTCCATTCACTTCTTGTTTCAAAAATGGCATTAGTGTTGAAAGTTTTACCTGGTGAAATACCAGATGAGTGTGACCCGTGAAATCTATCGGGTTCACACAGATTAGGGAAGGCATTGGTTCAACCCATCGGGCATCTTAGGAACATATACCACAAACTTTAAGAGTAAGAAAACACAAGCTCGAAAGCAGATCATGGTTGACAAAACAGGGGATACATTTTACCAAAGTCTTTATGTATCAAGGGAAGAACTCACAAGGATTTTAAATATGCAGAGCTGTTCGATAATAATTCACCAAAGGACCTAGCGGACCATAACGAATCAGACATGAGTATCAATGTTCAACCAAAAGAAGTAATGCAAAGGCATCAGAATATACAAGTATCTGGATAATTTCAACGCTTAAATACAAAGGAATTAAGATTTCCAAATCGGGGGATTAGAAGCAGAGGCTCTGATCAAAAGACAAGTAAGTTGAATAGACGTATATCGACAATAAATCAATGTTTGATTTGCCGAGAACCAGCTGAAGTCAGCAGTGACGTCTGAGCCGGAAGGATAATTTGTAGGGAACAACCGATGATTACATGCATTCACAACCATATTGAATCAAATGTCCAAAATGACGATGACAAAGGATACTAATGAATATCGCTAGACATATGGAAAGTATCCACGATGCAAGCAAAGAAGTATTTGCAGAGCAATAGTTAGCAGGGGATTATTGGAAGACCGGATGGTATTTCGAAGACTATTGCGATCCACATGAGCAACTAGGGATGAAAGAATCCTCGATAAGCGTGGGGAATTATCCGTAGATGTATTCAAATGGAAATAGAGCTGCAAGGCAGTAGGCACAATGGATTCTCGGGATATTGGAATGTTTCATGGAATCGTGTAATAACAAGAGCAACGGGAATGAATGTATGAATGGCAAGTGTATTTAATTATCCATAAGGATATAACAGTGGTAAGGAATTGCAAATATGATGAGCACAAGTTCTCAGGAGAACATCGGAGAGTATCTTCGTAGTGTTCTGGTACACCAAGTGACCATCTGGAATGAGGGGCTCTCCGGGAGGAAGTAGTAATGAGAACATAAGGTTAGAGTTAGCGAAACATTTATCCCGAATAGAAGAGATATCAGATTCCCAGGGTAAACACGAGGAATAAAAGATCCTAACACCACCTATTTGTGAGGTGGGCCCGTAAGCCACACAACAATGTTAATAAAAGTTTTTCAAGGACTAGACTCAACTTTGTCCAAGGAGTTGGAAAGGGGGCTACCTATAGGCAGTCAGCTCTGATAGCAACTTGTGACGCTCCCGATTCAATCATACACTAATCATACACGCAAATGTCTATGATTAAGATCTGGGACTCACGGGAAGATATCACAACACAATTCTAAACACAAAGTCATACAAGCTTTAATATTACAAGCCAAGGGCCTCGAGGGCTCAAATACAAATGCTCGATCATAGGCGAGTTTGCTCAAGCAACAATATCTGAGTACATACATAAGTTAAACAAGGTGCCATAAGATGGCTAGCACAAACTAGGATACAGATCGAAAGAGGCGCTTGCCTCATGCTTGGGACCCTCCTAACTACTCCTGCTCGAGGTGGCCTACAGGTAGTAGTAGGCACCCTCGGTGTCGTAGGAGTCATCGTCGACGGTGATGTATGGCTCTTGGGCTCCAGCATCTGGTTGCGACATCTGAGAAGAAAGGAAATGGGGGAAAGAGGGAGCAAAGCAACCATGAGTACTCATCCAAAGTACTCGCAAGCAAGGATCTACACTACATATGCATTGGTATCAACAAAATGGGTAGTATCTGTGGACTGAACTGCATAATGCCAGAATAAGAGGGGGATAGCTAGTCCTATTGAAGACTATGCTTCTGGCAACCTCCATCTTGAAGCATGTAGAAGAGAGTAGCTGGTATGTTAACCAAGTATCATCGTATAGCATAATCCTACCAGGCGATCCTCCCCTCGTTACCCTGTGGGCAAGCGATCATCGGGTTGTCTCTGGAACTTGTAAGAGGTGTGTTTTATGAAGTATCCAATTCTAGTTGTCATAAGGTCAGAATACAACTCCAGGTCATCCTTTTACTGAGGGACACGACTATTTGAATAAATAAACTTCCCTGTAGGGGTGCACCACATAACCCAACACGCTCGATCCCTTTGGCTGGACACACTTTCCTGGGTCATGCCCGACCTCGGAAGATCAACACGTCACAGCCCTACCTACGCACAACAGAGAGGTCACCACACCGATCTAAATCCTAAGAGTAGGGGTCTGGGCCCATCGCCCATTGCACACCTGCATGTTGCGAGGGTGGCCGGTGAGCAGACCTAGCAACCTCCATTACAAAGGAAGTTGTGTTATGCGGTCCAACCTGGCACGCGCCACTCAGTCGCTGGCGTCAACAAGGCTTCGACTGGTACCACGACATCGAGTGCCCATAACTGTTCCCGCGCAGTTGGTTAGTGCGTATAGGCCAGTGGCCAGACTAAGATCAAATATCCAGATCTCATTAAGCGTGTTAAGTATCCGCAGACGCCGACCAGGGACCAGGCCCACGTGTCTCCTAGGTGGTCACAACCTGCCCTGTCGCTCCGCCACAAAGTAACAATCAGGGGCTGCCGGGAACCTAGGCCCACCACTTCCTAGGTGGAACCACCTGTCCCGTCGGCCTCCATCTCAGAACAATAACATAGGTAATGTAAAAGTATATAGTTTATGTACCTATGATCACCTCCCGAAGTGATCATGGCCCAGTAGTATAGCATGGCAGACGGACAAGAGTGTAAGGCCACTGATGATAAACTAGCATCCTGTACTAAGCATTTAGGATTGCAGGTAAAGTTAAAAATAGAAGTGACAAGGACATGCTATGCAGTAGAATAGGTTCATTCGAAAGCAGTAATAGCTACACTACTGTAATGGAAGCAGTAGAGGGAAAGAGTAGGCGATATTGGGATGAACAGGGGGGGGGGGCTTGCCTGGTTGCTCTGGCAAGAAGGAAGAGTCGTCCTCGATGTAGTCGGTCACGGGGGTATGGGAAACGGTCTCGGGGTCTACCAAAAAGAAGTAATGGAGGGGAACACAATAAATAACAGAGCAGTCAAAGCATCACAAAGCATAACATGGCAATACGCGGTGCTAGGGTTGACATAACGCAGTACTAGGTGCTACTGGCGAAGGGGAAAATATCTAGAAAGTATTCCCGATGTTTCACGTTTTCGGGCAGATGAAACGGAGGTGGGTTGTTGCATGTTCACTATGCTAGGGACGTGTGGCGGACGAATGGACTGTGTATTCGGATTCTTCTCGTCGTTCTAAGCAACTTTCATGTACAAAGTATTGTCATCCGAGTTACGGTTTATTTCATATTATTTTTCAAAGTTTTAATTCATTTTTGGAATTAACAGAATTAATACAATTAGAAAATGCAATTATGATGTCAACCGGACACTAGCATGATGTCAGCAGGACGAAATGTTGACTAGGTCAACCCTGGCAGGTGGGACCCATTCGTCACTGACTCAATTCTATTTGAACAAAGCTAATTAGTTTAATTACTTGATTAGGTTAACTAAATTTATTTAGTTTAGTTGAACAGAATTAATTAACTTAATTAATTACTAATTTATTTATTTTAACATTTTTTTCTTTTTATTTTAAATCGTTCTAGGGTACCCCCTCGTCATTGGCAGGGGTTTATCGGGCGCAGGGCGAGGCGGGCGTAGCCCGAACGGGCGCAGCGGCCGCTAGACCCGGATGGAGCGGGGAGGCCGATCGAGGTGGCGAGAAGGGCCGACGCGCTCGTGCGCGTGCAGCGGCGTGCCTGGTAGGGGTCAGTGAGGCGAGGTGGGTGTGGCGCGGCGGCACGCAGCAACAACAGAAGCGACACGGCACTTGAGGCCGCGGGCGCGCGAGCGGCCAGGGAGCAGTGAGCGGCTGCCGGCGGACGAGGCCAGGCGCGGCATGGTCGGCCAGCAAGGTGGCAGGGCCAGGCAGGCGCAGTGCTTGCACGGCGGCGGGCGGCACGGCGAATAGTGGGCGAGGAGCAGCGACAGCGGGGAGGCGCGTGAGCACGACGATGCATAGGCGGGCGGGAAGGACGATGACATTTGCTGCTCCTGCAGCAGCAGGCAAGGCCGGGCGCATGACGCACGCGCGCAGTGCACGGGCAGGCACGCCTAGGGGGCACGGGTGATCGACGTGGTGAGCACGAGTGTCGGCATTCTGGGAACGGGGGTCCCCAGACTTGCCTGCCTGCGGCCTGCGGCGTGGCTCGAGGAGGGGCCCAGCACGGCCCATCTTCATCAACACAGACCCAAGACCCTCGCGAGGGGTCAAGCCTCGCAGGGCGGACGACACAGAGCTTCCTCAGGCACGGCCTCATCAGGCTGGCTCGCAAGGAGGTGGAGAGATCAAGGCAGGGTACCTCACGATGTGCCCGTGACGCAAGCCATGACGACCAAGGGTGCCAGGCGGGCGCCAACCCGGGCAGTGTCCTCCTTTCCTCTTTGGTGCAAAGGGAGCAAGCGCAGGCGAGAGCATCAAGCAAAGGCACCCATTTCGGTGCAACGAGACCAAGACCAGCGCAACGGCAGGGAGGAAGTCATTATGGAGCCCAAGCCATCGTCACCACCAGAGCCTTTGGCAGGCGAGGACCAACTTCAGTCAGGATAAGTGTACCAGATGTCCCCCTTCGAAATAGCCAATTGTTGGCGCCCTTCCCGCTTAATATTTGGGAAGAGGCCCAGGGCCTTTGCCTATAAATAGGACTAGCCACCCCCAAGGTAGAGGGAGAGAATCGAGATGAGAGAGAGAGAGAGAAGGGTGACTGAACTCCTCCTAGCAGTTCATCCCCCCAGCCAAGAACCGACCCTCGCGAGGCTATTCTTCCTTGTATTGCTCATCATCATCAGCCCAAGAGGCAATCCACCACACCACACACTGGAGTAGGGTATTACACCACAACGGTGGCCCGAACCAGTATAAACCCTGTGTCTCTTGTGCTGTTCTTTCCATAGCTTAGATCTTAGCGAGGCGGAGGGGTGCAGGTAGGTAGAAGGCGAAATCTCCGCGCGCACCCCATTGTTCGAACCTCAAGGGTCTGCCGGAACCCGAAATCCGACATTTGGCGCGCCAGGTAGGGGTGCACCGGAGTTTTCCCTTCCGCCACCGCCACGACCTGCCTCGCGATGAGTAGAGCGTCGCCCGCTCCGGCCGCCGGCGCCAGCACAGGGGCGAGGGGGCTCCGAGCCCTGGCCCCAGCCCTGCAACGGGTACGGTGGCCGGACAAGTTCAAGCCAATAACGCCGCCGTGCTGCAGCGGCGCGACTGATCCGCTGGCCTTCTTGCTGGCGTACGAGGAGGCCATCCTCAAAGCTGGACGCGACGATAGGGTCATGGCCAACTGGCTCCCCACGGCCCTCACCGGCGCTCCGCGCGCATGGCTGCTCCACCTGCCGGCAGCCTCCGTGGCCTCTTGGGAAGAGCTCCGCAGCCTCTTCCCCGCCCACCAGGCTACACCAACACCCCCGGTCGTCGCGGCCCTCCTGGGCGGCTCGCAGGCGCCGCCTACAAGTCACCACGTCAAGCCGTTCATCCGCCGGGTCAGCGCCGCTTCCACGCGGCAGGGGGCTCTCCCGAACCGGGCGGCGCCCAAGGCCGGCCTGACCTTCAGCTCGGAGGACCACCCCTCCAACTAGGCCTTCTCGGGTGCACTCCCCATGCTGTGCACCCCCACCATCTGCCAGGTGGCCATCACCAGAACTCTCATCGATGGCGGTGCGGGCCTCAGCATGCTCTTGGTTGAGGCCTTCAACCTCGTCTGCATACCCCTGGAACGGCTGCAACCCAGCCGTCCCTTCTCAGGCGTTGGGGGTGGATCATCCAGCTCCTTGGGACAGATCCGGCTCCCAGTAACCTTCGGCACCTACAACAACTTCCGCACGGAGCTGGTCGACTTCGACATCGCCCCCATCGGCCTCCCCTACAACGCCATCCTCGGCTACCCAGCGCTGGCCCAGTTCATGGCCGCAATGCACCCGGCGTACAACCTCATGAAGATGCCCGGGAGCAGCGGTGTCCTCACCGTGCACGGGGACACCGGAGACGCGCTGCGAGTGCTCAAGCTCGCCTTCAAGACGGCGGCGTCGGCACAGCCCGCCAACTCGGAGACCCACGAGCCCAAGGGGGCTGCACCCGCCAAGAAGAAATAGTTGTTCACCCAAGACAAGGCAGAAACCAAGCAGATACCCATCGATGAGGACGGGTCCACCCATGCCACTTTCACCATAGGCGCCAACCTCGAGCCCAAGCAGGAGGAGGCCCTGGTCAGGTTCCTGCGTGCAAACAAGAAGGTATTCGCTTGGGAGCCTGACCAGTTAGCAGGGATCCCTAGGAGCGTAATTGAGCATCACCTCAACGTGTGCCCCAACGTGCGCCCTGTGAAGCAGAAGGCAAGGCGGCAGTCCACAGAAAAGCAGGCCTTCATCGTCCAAGAGACCCGCAAACTAGAAGCCGCTGGGGTCATTCGCGAGGTCCGATACCCGGATTGGTTGGCATGTGTGTCAAAGAAGGGAGGGAAGGAGCGCATGTGTGTCGACTTCACCAACCTCAACAAGGCATGCCCGCAAGATCCGTTCCCGCTCCCCCGCATCGACCAGATCGTCGATTCACCGCAGAATGCGACCTGCTATGCTTCTTGGATGCCTTCTCTGGGTATCACCAGATCAAGATGGCGGTAGAAGACGTCGAAAAGACAGCCTTCCTAACCCCGTGTGGGGTGTACTACTACACGTGCATGCCGTTCGGGCTGCGTAACGCAGGGGCGACCTTTCAGCGGCTGATGCACATCACCTTGGGCCCGCAGCTCGGGAAGAATGTTGAGGCTTACGTCGATGACATTGTGGTGAAGTCTCGGGAGGCCAGGACCCTGATACAAGACCTGGAGGAAACCTTCGCGAGCCTCAACGCAGTGAACCTGCGGCTCAACCCAGAGAAGTGTGTGTTCGGAGTCCCCTCGGGCAAGCTCTTGGGTTTCCTCATGTCCCACCGAGGCATCGAGGCTAACCCGGAAAAGGTCAAGGCGGTCGAGGACATGAGCCCGCCAAAGACCCTCAGAGAAATGCAGAAGCTCACTGGGCGCGTGGCTACGCTGGGGCGCTTCATCTCCAAGTTGCGGGAGCGAGCGCTGCCCTTCTTCCAACTAATGAAGAAAAAGGGGCCCTTTGAATGGACTCAAGAGGCCGCAAGGCGTTCCAGGATCTCAAGAGATACCTGACCAGCCCTCCGGTCATGGTGGCCCTGCGCCCTCAAGAGCCCCTGGTGCTTTACCTCGCCGCCACTCCCTACTCTGCCAGCGCAGCCCTGGTGGCGGTTAGGGAGGAGCGTCGAATCAAAACCACAGCAGCAGCCCGGGACAAGGCAAAACAGGAACAAGGAAGGCCCAGAGAAACCGCCACCATGGCTGAGGAGGATCAGCCGCTGCAGAGGAGTGCACCGGAGGCGGAAGAGGCCCCTCTCCCAGATGGCCAGCCTCAGGAGGCCTCATCGCCTCAGGAGGCGCCATGGTCTCCGGAGGGCGCCACCAGCACTGACGCACCCAACCTCGTTGAGCACCCAGTGTACTTTGTCAGCACGGTGTTGCGGGACGCGAGGGCACGGTACCCCATGCCTCAGAAGCTCCTCCTCGCGCTACTAGTGGCCTCGCGCAAGCTGCGGCACTATTTCAAGGTCACCCCATCAAGGTCGTCTCATCATTCCCCCTGGAGAGAGTGCTCATGAGCCCTAACTTAGCTGGAAGGGTCGCTGAGTGGAACATAGAACTACAAGCGTTTGAGCTCGAATTCAGCACGACCAGAGTCATCAAGGGAGCAGCATTAGCGGATTTTGTGGCAGAATGGACGGAGGCACTAGGCCTCAAGGCCGACGAGGATCGGTCCCTCTCCCCGGGAAGCGAGGCGCCAGAAGGCTGGGTCATGTACTTCGATGGGGCGTTCTCCAGACATGGCGCTGGGGCTGGGGCGGTGCTTATATCGCCCACTCAGGACAAGCTCTACTACGCTGTACAGCTCTGTTTCCAGCAAGGTAAAAAGGTCTCCAACAACATAGCGGAGTATGAAGGTTTAATAGCGGGCTTGAAGGCCGCAGCTGCCCTGGGGGTGAAACGCCTCACCATCAAGGGCGATTCACAGCTCCTTGTCAATTTCTCCAACAAGGTGTACGAGCCGAAAGATGAGCACATGGAAGCCTACCTTGCGGAGGTCCACAGGATGGAGAAGCAGTTCTGGGGGTTGGAGTTGCAGCATGTGCCCCGTGGCACCAATCGGGAGGCCGACGACATCACCAAACGGGCGTCCAGGCGGTTACCTCAGGAGCCTGGCGTCTTCGAGGTGCGGCTCTTCAAGCCCTCAGCCCTGCTGTCATTGTCAAACACGGCTCAGTCTCGGGAGGAGCTCCCCCAGCCACCTGCCTCAGGAGCCCCGGTTTGTGGCCCTGCCTCAGGAGCACGCCTGCTCCTGACGATGGAACCTCAGGAGGGGTGCTGGACCATGGAGCTCCGGAGTTACTTAACACAAGGGACCCTGCAGGAGAAGGAGGAGGAAGCGGAGCGTGTGGCACGGCAGGCCACGGCATACTGCATCAAGGATGGAGAGCTCTACCGGAAGCGACCAAACGATGTATCCCTGCGCTGCATCTCCAGGGAGCAAGGAAAGGAACTGCTGGAAGATATACATGGCGGAGACTGTGGACATCATTCATCATCACGGACCCTCGTCGGCAAGGCGTTCCGCAGTGGGTTTTATTGGCCCACCGCACTCAATGACGCCGTCGAACTGGTGAAAGCTTGTGAGGCCTGCCAGTTCCACGCCAAGCAAATCCATCAGCTGGCAGGAGGCCTGCAGACTATACCCCTTTCGTGGCCATTCGCAGTCTGGGGGCTGGACATCCTGGGCCCGTTTCCTCAGGCGCCAGGGGGCTACCGCTACCTCTACGTCGCCGTGGACAAGTTCACCAAGTGGGCTGAAGTAGAGGCCGTCCGCACCATCCCCGCGGGTTCCGCGGTCAAGTTCATCAGGGGCATCGTGAGCCGGTTCGGGGTGCCGAACCGCATCATCACAGACAACGGTTCGCAATTCACCAGTAACCTCTTCAAAACATACTGTGCTAACCTTGGAACGCAGATATGCTACGCTTCGGCGGTGCACCCTCGAAGCAACGGCCAGGCCGAGCGAGCCAACGCAGAGGTCCCGAGGGGCCTCAAGACCAGGACGTTCAAGAAGAAGCTGGAGGCCTGTGGCAGAGGTCGGTACGACGAGCTTCAGTCCGTGTTGTGGTCCATCTGCACAACCGCGACCAAGCCGACTGGAGGGACCCCGTTCTTCCTGGTCTACGGAGCCGAAGCGGTCCTCCCTCACAAGGTCATACGTCGCTCCGCGCGGGTCCTGGCGTTCGACGAGGCGCAGAAGGACGCCATGCGGGGGATGGACCTCGTGCTGGGGGAGGAACGTTGCCGAGAAGCCGCCCTGCGAGCGGCGAGGTACCAACAAGCACTGCGACGATATCACTGCCATAACATCCGCCCCAGAACTCTTGAGGTAGGAGACCTCATGCTCAGGCGGGTTCTCTCCAGGGAGGGACTGCACAAGCTCTCTCCCATGTGGGAGGGCCCGTTCAAGGTTGTTCATGTTTCCAGGCCCGGCTCCGCGCGCTTGGAGACTCAGGAGGGGGTGCCGGTCCAGAACGCATGGAAAATCCAGCACCTCCGGAGGTTCTACCCCTAAAAAGGCCCAGAGCCTATGAAGAAGGCGAATGCCTGTGAAGATTATCCTTCTTGGAAAAGGCCCAGAGCCTGTGAAGAAGGCGAATGCTTGTGAAGCTGTCGCGTTTTGGAAAAGGCCCAGAGCCTGTGAAGAAGGCGAATGCTTGTGAAGCTGTCGCGTTTTGGAAAAGGCCCAGAGCCTGTGAAGAAGGCGAATACCTGTGAAGCTGTCGCGTTTTGGAAAAGGCCCAGAGCCTGTGAAGAAGGCGAATGCCTGTGAAGCTGTCGCGTTTTGGAAAAGGCCCAGAGCCTGTGAAGAAGGCGAATGCCTGTGAAGCTGTCGCGTTTTGGAAAGGGCCCGGAGCCTGTGAAGAGGGCAAATGCCCGTGAAGCCTGCTTCCCCCAAGAAAGGCCCGGAGCCTGTGAAGAAGGCCAACGCCTGTGAAGCTCGCCGCCCGTGACACTCTCACGTAATAATGAGTTCGGGCTGTACACGCCCCGGAGTCTCAGGAGCACCGGCCTCAGGCCCTGGGGCTCCCTCCCACGCCCAGTGGCAGCACTTAGCTCCGTGCTGGTGAGAAGACGTCGAAGACTAGATTAGGTGTCGGACGCGCCTTTTTCATTTGCTTTCCGCAGTTGGCTTGTTCATTCTCATTCGAAGTTTTATTGAAGCTGTTGCCGTCTTTGGCTCATGGTTCTTCGACTTTTCACTCTCCTGCCTCGATTTCTCTTATGCAAGGCCTCGCGAGGGGGGCAGCCGAGCGCCCTCACGAGTGTTCCTGTCCTAGTCGTTCAAAGGTTTCGCGACCTGGGTCCATTACAGGAGCACCCCTCCAGTCCGTGCCCCACGGGCACCGCGACACGAACACAGGGCCTAGGTCGGTCGCCCCCCACGGCTGGGGCCGGGAACTATCCACGCGCGGGCACGTAGCCGGAAGGCACGATAACAGAAGCAAAGCAATGTTTAACAGCAATAACCCAAACACGCCCCCGCGGGGCTCCACGCTACTGTCTTTTTACGCAGGAAACAGGAAAAGAAAGAACAAATCAGGCGCAGCTCGCCTCACACCGGCCTGCAGGGAAGACTTGAGCTGCCTCCGGGGCTCAGGCAGACTCCCTCTCGTGCTTCACCGAAGCGCGACAGTGGGCAGACACGCTACCACCTGAGCGCCGCCAATCACGGCCATCGCTAGAAGAGTCGCCGCCTGAAGAAGAACCGGTGAAGCTTGGGGAACCCTGACCGCCGCCAATCACGCGAGCACTGTCCTCTCCATCATCGCCGGGGCTGGGTTCCCGGCCGCGGTCATCGTCCTCAGGGCAGCACCCTGCGTGGCGACCATCTTCCCCAAACACCATCACGTAGAGGGTGGCATTGCCGTCAAACTTGAAGTGCAGGGTGCACTGACGGCTCAGGCCACGCGTGCGGGCAAACGTCTGCCAACCGCGGGTCAAGGCCAGGCTCCCGGCTGCGGAGGCCTCCAGTGAAGCCCATGAGGCCCGGCTGCAGCAGCCGTCTGCCTGAAGCCAGAGGCCGCCCAGGGCGCTGGCCGGGAGCTCGCCGAGGAGGAAGCGAGGAAGTTGAAGCCGGGTGCTAGTCGGCTCCGCCGACCACACAACGAACTCCGGCAGTACCTCTGACCTCTGCAGCATGAAAGCGTGGCCTAGGGGAACGTGCGACCGAAGCACGCCCCCCGGCCGCAGCAGTCCGCCCGTCACCGTGCTGGAAATCGTCTCCACGACCGTGGGGAGCTGCCGTGGTGGCCACAGGATGTTTGCGAGGGTGCCCTCGGCCGCGCTTGGGCGGGGGAGAGGCAGGCTCAACCAGGCGAGCCTTCCCCTTCTCTGCGGCCGAGAACCTCCTCGACGGGGCCATGAAGAAGAAGGAGAAGCAAGGGGGAATGAACTGGAAGGGCGCGCGCCGATCCGTACTTATAACCGGCGAGGGCCAACCGTCGGCCCCCACGATCGCAGGTAATCATGACCCGCTTTGCATGCAGGGACTTGTCCAATCCGTGCAGTTGCCAAGGCGCCGTGGGGAAGTGGAGACGCTCACGTCCAATCAACCGCCACGCGGCGCCCAAGGCCGCAGGCTGTTAGGGCCCGCGGCGCTTCGCACTTGCCCTTTCGCCTCCCTGCACGGCCAAGTCCGGGCGCGCCTTGGGCCCGGGGGCTACTGTCGGCGTTCTGGGAACGGGGGTCCCCAGACTTGCCTGCCTGCGGCCTGTGGCGTGGCTCGAGGAGGGGCCCAGCATGGCCCATCTTCATCAACACAGACCCAAGACCCTCGCGAGGGGTCAAGCCTCGCGGGGCAGACGACACAGAGCTTCCTCAGGCACGGCCTCATCAGGCTGGCTCGCAAGGAGGTGGAGAGATCAAGGCGGGGTACCTCACGATGTGCCCGTGACGCAAGCCATGACGACCAAGGGTGCCAGGCGGGCGCCAGCCCGCGCAGTGTCCTCCTTTCCTCTTTGGTGCAAAGGGAGCAAGCACAGGCGAGAGCATCAAGCAAAGGCACCCGTTTCGGTGCAACGAGACCAAGACCAGCCTAACGGCAGGGAGGAAGTCATTGTGGAGCCGAAGCCATCATCACCACCAGAGCCTTTGGCAGGCGAGGACCAACTTTAGTCAGGATAAGTGTACCAGATGTCCCCCTTCGAAATGGCCAATTGTTGGCGCCCTTCCCGCTCAATATTTGGGAAGAGGCCCAGGGCCTTTGCCTATAAATAGGACTAGCCACCCCCAGGGTAGAGGGAGAGAGAATCGAGAAGAGAGAGAGAGAGAAGGGTGACTAAACTCCTCCTAGCAGTTCATCCCCCAGCCAAGAACAGACCCTCGCGAGGCTGTTCTTCCTTGTATTGCTCATCATCATCAGCCCAAGAGGCAATCCACCACACCACACACTGGAGTAGGGTATTACACCACAACGGTGGCCCGAACCAGTATAAACCATGTGTCTCTTGTGCTGTTCTTTCCATAGCTTAGATCTTAGCGAGACGGAGGGGTGCAGGTAGGTAGAAGGTGAAATCTCCGCGCGCACCCTAGTGTTCGAACCTCAAGGGTCTGCAGGAACCCGAAATCCAACCACGGGGATTGTGGGGCAGGGGGTAGAGGAGAGGGTTGGGGTCCTCATGTGCGTCGTGAGAAGAAGGTTCAGCGAGGTGCGAGGAGGCTGCTTGGGAGGAGATGAGGAGGCGTCCGGCGGGGTGACAGCGGAGATGGCGAACGGTGGCGTCCGGGGTCGGCGACGGGGTCGAGGCGGCGAGGGGACTCCGGCGAGGTGGTGAGCGACGGCGATGGCTTCCACGGGAACCACGGCGAGGCACGCTCGGGATCGGACCCTGACGCCTCAATCTAATCTGGATCGGGGGAGGGAGGTATAGGAGGAGTGGGACGAGGGGGGGGGGGGGGTGGGGGCTAGTGGGAGTAGTGGGGGTGGTGCTAGGTCACGGGGAGGGAGGAGGCCTAGTAGGCCAGGGGGTGCGGGAGTGGGTCGGCTAGGCTGGCCGTCCCCTGTCACATCCCTAGTTCTGGTAATGCTTAGTCCTAGCATCCTGTGTTGCATCATGTCCAAGTTTTAATTAAACTTGAAATGGGGACTGATAAACCCTTGCAGCAACTGAAATACGACTAGGGTCAAATTAAATCTTTTCCATCTACCCAAATTGGCCTTTAGAAAAGTTCATCAATTTTGGAATGGGTGAAAACTTCTCCCAAAAATGATGCACACATTTCTAGGACATTTCTGGATTTTGGAGTTAATTCATAAGTGTTTGAATTTGGATAATTAAATTCTATAAATATCTTTAAATTTCCAAATAATCTTGAAAGCATTTGAGGGCTGTGGGAAATAATTTTCCCAAGTGCCACAAATATTTTGAGCATTTTACAAAGTGGTTTGGCATTTTTGCTAAATCAAAACCAATTGCAGAAAATAGAAAATAGAAGAAAAATAGAAAAGGAAGGAAACCTACCTAACTTACCTGTGCAGCCCACCTGGCGGTCCAAGTGGCCGGCCCAGCCCACCTCCTCCTCCTTGTCATCTTCCTCCCCCTCGCCTCGAAGCAGCTTGGTGGCGAGCGCGTGAGCCGCCGCGCGTGGCCACATGCCGGCCACCTCCAGGCTGCGTGCTTACGCCTCGACCCCTGGAGACGCCACGCACCCCCCAGGCTCTCTCACTATCCCTCGCTCCTCCCCCTCCTCTGCTATCTCCCTCTTTGCCCGAGCACGCCGTCGCCGCTGCGCCCACCGTTGTTCCCTTGCACCGTGGCCGTGACCCCGAGCTCCGCCTGGACCCCAAGCCCCTCTACGCCGAACCACTGAAGCTCGGATGCCCCCAAGACGACGGCACGGCGTTTCTTCCCCGTCCACGGCCGCCGGATGCCGTCGCCTGATTCATCTGATCCCGCCCGTCCTCGAGCCCTCGGATCATCCCCTTCCACTCGAAGTGAGCTCCTCGTCGTTTCGCCCCAAGCCCTGTCGCCAGCTCATCCCCTAGCTCTAGTGCCACCCTGCCCAAAAGCTTTCTCACCGCAGGCCATGTGGCCACTGCAGCTGCAGCCACTAAAGCTTGCGCCTGAGCATCACCCCGTGCTCAGCATGCTCCCAGGAGCCGGGCGCATCCACCCGTTCGACCTGCTGTGCCCCTAGCGCCAACCGAACCTGTCCGAACTCTGGCCGCCGCTGTTCTGGTCGCTGCCATTGATCCTAGCCACTGCAGCTCCGGCCACCACCACTGGTCGACGCAGCTCGCTCCCAGGAAAACATAGGAGCAAACCCCGCATCAAACCGTGGGCTGCAGCAAAATCCCGACGATCTCCGTCGGGCGAAATAGTCATCACCGGCGAAACTCCGGTGACTGATGATGTGGACGTCATTAGGTGCTAACCCAGCCAGCTAATCACCCTAACAGCCACTGACAGCGGGCCCTACTGCAGGGTCAAACCCAGTCAACATCGGGTTTGACCGGGTTTAGCCCCCGTGTCACTGACGTGTGGACCCCACACGTCAGGTTTGACTTGGAACAACCCCGGTTGACCTACTGATGTCATTCTGCTGTCATGCTGACGCAATAAAGCCTTTCTGGCATTTTATTAATTTAGGAAATTCTAGAAAATAGCTAAAACTTCTAAAATTCATAGAAAATAATCTATAACTCCAAATGAAATAAGTTATATATGAAAAATGATTAGAAAAATCCAATCTTTTGAACAACTTATGACTACTATTTAGGACAAATGAAATGAATGTCATTTAAATAACCACATGTGGAGAATTTGAATCTTGGGTTCAAACCAACTCCATTTAACCTGTTGCTAGTTGCATTAGCTCAAAACACAGCATATCGACATGTCATGATCATGCATCATATTGTTGCGTTGCATTGATTGTGTTCTTCCTTGTTTGCCGGTATTTGTCCCCTTCAGTAGATGTTGTTCCGGCGATGAGTTCGATGACACCGATGAAGAACTATACTATCTTCAGAAGTGCCAGGCAAGCAAAACCCCCTTGTTCATTCTGATACAATCCCACTCTCTCGCTCCTACTCTCTTTTACTGCATTAGGACAACAATGATTCAACTGTTACATGATGCGGTAATTGAACCCCTTTTCCTCTGCATGACCTATCATTGCCAAAGTAAATAGATGAAACCCACTAGCATGAGCAGGAGTTGTTTGATCCCTGATGTGCCTACTCATTCATGCTTCTTTGTCATGCCTGCTACTGCTTAGAGTTGTGTCAGGTCTGATTCATCGGGGATGAATTGGAAAGTTGTGAACATGTCCTACTATTGAGAGCTAATGTAACACCCCGTATGTAACATGCCATATTTGAATTCCAACTCTTGCCATTTCCGGCACTAAGTTATGATATTTCCTCGTGTTGGGTTTTTGCCGGCGTGTGCTTTTGTCTTTGTTATGCATCTCATATCATGTCATCATGTGCATTGCATTTGCATACGTGTTTGTCTCATGCATCCGAGAATTTTCCCCGTTGTCCGTTTTGCATTCCGGCGCTCCTATGTCTTCCGGTGTCCCTTTCTACCTCTTTTCGTGTGCTGGTGTTAAACGTTCCCGGATTAGACCGAGACTTGTCATGCGGCCTTGGTTTACTACCATAGACTGCCTGTCAAGTTTCGTACCATTTGGACTTCGTTTGATACTCCAACGGTTAACCGAGGGACCGAGAAGGCCTCGTGTGTGTTGCAGCCCAACACCCCTCCAAAGTGGCCCAAAATCCACCTAAATCCTCTCCATCATCTAGATCGTTTGATCACGATCGCGTGGCTGAAAACCGTGCTCAATTTGGAGCCTCCTAGCACCCTCTACCTCTATATAAAGGCCTCCTCCCTGAAATTCCGGGTCTCCTCCACCCCTAACCCTAGCCCCAGCACATCCGCGCTGGCGGACAATGTCCGTCCCTGGCCGGACACACCGCGCCGCCACGCCCAGCCAGTGAACGAGCGCCACATGTCCATCCCGGCCTCCCACCACCGCGGCCCAGGAGAGCCCGGATCGGGCCCCCGAGCCCATCTCCTCGCGCCCGCCGTCTTCCTCAACAGCGCCGCCCGCCTCCTCTCGCCCGGCTGCCGCCACCGGACGCCACCGCGCCGCTGTAGACCTCGTCGGCCAGCCGCCGTCGCAGTCCAGCCGCCCCACACCCGCATCACCACGGGCCGGTCGCCCCGCGCTGGAGCCGCACCTCATCACCCTGCCGCCTCGATCCACGCCGCCCTCGACCTCCAACGTGCCAAGTCCGGCGACCTCCATCTTCGGCGACCCCCATCTCCAGCCGACGAACCTCGGGCTTCGCGAGCTGCTACAGTAGCCGCCCGGATCTGGATCTGGATCAGATCGGGTTGACCCCTTTTCCCTCCTAACCCTAGATATTATTTGCATATTTCATCATGTCATAACTTCATCACCGTTGCTCCGATTCGTGCGTGTAGCATATCGAAATGTTCATCTCGATGAGTACTTCATTTCATCTCATTGCATCATGTTCATTTGAGCTCATCTTGATGCCCTAAATGCTGTTGGAAGAGTGCTAGTTTCTGTTAGTTTCAGTTTCATATCAGCAAATGCACTTTTGTCATTTTTGCCATGTTTGATGTGTGCCTCCTATGAACTTGAGCCCTACATGAGTTTTGAAGTATGCCATGCAATCTTTACAGGGGTGTATGCCATGTATTTTTGTGATCTCTGTGGTGACTAGCACAAGCATGCAAAGTAGCCCTCTCAATGTTGCTGATTTCAGGGACTTAGAAATATTCGAAGTCTTTGCCCTGTCATTATTTTTATGCCATGTGTTCATGTTGATACCAAGTGATCCGTGCCTCTTTTGAGCATGATCAGTAAGGATGTTTTGTAGATATTGTGGTGCTCTATCCATCCATGTCTTTGTTTGCATTTATGGAGCACACTAGCTTGAGTCAATCGAGCTCTACTTTTTCTATAAAATGTTCCTGACAGATTGTTAACATGTTTAGCAATTTTGCCGAGGTTGTTGTAGATGATCCATTCATGCTATGTTGTTGTTCTTGCCATGTTTAGCTACCATGCCATGTCTACTTGCTAGGTGTATGCTTAGTTTATCATGCAATGCCTACTTGATATCTGTTTTGCCATGTTCCAGTTTTTCACTAAGTCAGAATCTGTTAACGATAATTGCTATGTTCACATGGTTGCCATTGTTTTTTCTGATCCCTTTTAGCTTATGGTCAGTAAGGGACTTTTGTTGTATGCTTTGATTAGCTTCATGCCATGCCTTGCTTTGCCATGATATGTTCCTATAGCATGTAGTTATGTTGCTCTAAACATTGCTTCCTGATGTTAAATTCCTGACTTAATGTTATTTTCACCAAGTCTGTAACCTGTTATCTTTTGCACTTTTCCCATGCTTGTTTGATCCTGTTATTGAGTGAATTAGCCGTAGCTCAGTGTTCATCTTTTGTCAAGCATCTTGAGTGGATCCCTGCCATGTCTTTTGTTGCCAAGTTGAGGTCAGGTTCAATCATTTCTTTCCAAATCATGCATATGCATCGCATACCGCATCCCCCATTTTATGACATGTTTTGCATCATGTTTTTTGTGCATTGCACGTGGTTGATCCTATCTCCCTTTGCTTGTGTTCTTGCTTTGGGTCAGCCAGGAGCCCGTTGCGTACACTTACGAGGATCAAGCTAACGTCAACTCGGAGAACTTTGGAGGCAAGATGACCATACCCTCGAAATCACTTCTATCTTTGCTTGGTAGATGCTCGCTCTTTTGCTATGCCTATGCTACGATACCTACCACTTGCTTATCATGCCTCCCATATTGCCATGTCAAACCTCTAACCCACCTTGTCCTAGCAAACCGTTGTTTGGCTATGTTACCGCTTTGCTCAGCCCCTCTTATAGCGTTGCTAGCTGCAGGTGAAGATTGGAGTGTATTCCTAGTTGGAACATGTTTATTGTTGGGATATCATTATTATATCTTGTTTATCTTAATGCACCTATATACTTGGTAAAGGGTGGAAGGCTCGGCCTTATGCCTGGTGTTTTGTTCCACTCTTGCCGCCCTAGTTTTCCGTCATACCCGTGTTATGTTCCTTGATTTTGCGTTCCTTACACGGTTGGGTTATAATGGGAACCCCTTGACATTTCACCTTGAATAAAACTCCTCCAGCAATGCCTAACCTTGGTTTTACCATTTGCCACCTAGCCTCTTTTTCCCTTGGGTTTCCGGAGCCCGAGGGTCATCTTTATTTAAACCCCCTGGTCCAGTGCTCCTCTGAGTGTTGGTCCAAACTAGACCCCTTTGCAGCGCCCCCTCGGGGAAACTCGAGGTTTGGTTTTAGTTGTACAGAGCGCTCATCTGAGTGTGCCTTGAGAATGACATATGTGCAGCTCCTATCGGGATTTGTCTGCACATTCAGGCGGCTTTGCTGGTTTAGTTTTACCATTGTCGAGATGTCTTGTAACCGGGATTCTGAGTCTGATCGGATTGTCTTGGGAGAAGGAATATTCTTCATTGACCATGAGAGCTTGTGATGGGCTAAGTTGGGACACCCCTGCAGGGTTTTGATCTTTCGAAAGTCGTGCCCGCGGTTATGGGCAGATGGGAATTTGTTAATGTCCGGTTGTAGATAACCTTAAAATTAACTTAATTAAAATGAATCAACTAAGTGTGTGTGGCCGTGATGGTCTCTTTTCGGCAGAGTCTGGGAAGAGAACACGGTCTCGGGTTATGCTTGAACGTAGGTTGTTCTAGGATCACTTCTTGATCATAGTTGTTCAACCGTGCGTTTGCCTTCTCTTCTCGCTCTCTTTTGTGTATGTTAGCCACCATATATGCTAGTCGCTTGCTACAGCTCCACATCATACCTTTTACCCTTCCTATAAGCTTAAATAGTCTTGATCGCGAGGGTGTGAGATTGCAGAGTCCCCGTGACTCACAGATTCCTTCCAAAACTAGATGCAGGGACCGATGATACCGCTCCAGGAGATTCAACTGAGCTCAAGTGAGAGTTCGATGAGGACTCAGGACGATACTATGTTTCCTTTCCAGACGATCAGTAGTGGTGCCCAGTTGTGGCGATCAGGGACTTTGTTGCATTTGGGGTTTATCTTCATTTTGGTTCCGTAGTCGGACCTTGAGTGTAACTGGATGAATGTAATGATATTTATGCTATTTGTATGATGTGGCGAGTGTAAGCCAACTATGTATCTTTTCCCTTATTTATTACATGGGTTGTTGTGAAGATTACCTCACTTGCGACATTGCTTTCAATGCGGTTATGCCTCTAAGTCGTGCTTCGACACGTGGGAGATATAGCTGCATCGAGGGCGTTACAAGTTGGTAATCAGAGCCTTCCCCGACTTTAGGAGCCCCCTGCTTGATCGAATCGTTGGGGTTGTTGAGTCTAGAAAAATGTTTTGAATCATTTAGGATTATATATATCAGAGAGTAGGATTCTTTTTACTCCTCAGTCCCTTCGTCGCTCTGGTGAGGCATCCTGACGTAGAGTTTTGACTCTTCTCTTCTCAAATTTCACTAATTTTTTTAGGATCACGCGGGTATCTTGGATCGTTCCGATGGTTTTGTGACGAGAACATTGTTCTTGGTGCCTCCTGACATTTAGGGGTTGTGGCAGTGTCCCAGGGAGTTGAGATCCGAGGTGTTGTCGTCACAATTTTATCGTTGCAATTCTGGAATACCTGAGTTTCGCCGACATCGAAAATCTCTTTTATGCAGTTGTTGGTGAGATAACCTCGACACCACCCAGTACTGGGGCGGGAGTTTGGGAGTATCACCGTAACTCGTATAACGAATGCTTTTCGAAGGTTGAGGTAAATGATTTCCGAAGGTTTCTTGGTTATGTGTTGAAGGATGGATACAGCTGGATGTAGGATTTGCTAGCTTTGGGTGATATATTATGCTTCCCCTGTATCCCCAACACCTGATTGCATAACCGGGAAAGATTCGGGAGTTTCATAGGTGGGAATTCTTGTACCTCTAGAATTTCTTCCGCAAATATTTGGTTTGTGATTGGGTAATCCTCACCAAGTATTTGTTCTTGTCCGTACCTTGTTGTGTTATTCTTCTACCTCTATCTAAGTGGCTTCTCAATTTATGGAAATGAGACCATTTCAATTGGAATTTCATTCGTTCATTTTGTTCAGATGTTAAGACTATATGTTGCAATTTCGATCCATTTGATTCAGCTTGAATATTTGTCTGTCAAGATGCTAACAGATGTCACCCTCTCCAGGATGGCTCCTCCAACGCGTACGACTCCGAATCCTGATCCGCCACCACCACCTCCACCTCCGAAGGCATGGCAAGCTGTGATGGCCGCTACCAATGCAAACACGCAGCTGATCATGCAAATATTGCAAGAGTGCAACCAAGGGAATCATGGCCATGGCAACAATCAGAATCTGTTTGCTACACTCAACCAGTTCCTCGCTAATCAGCCAAAGACCTTCAGCAACTGTGTCGAGGAAACAGACACTGATGATTGGCTCGTGGATATCTGCAAGCATTTCGAGTGCAGCAACGTCAGGCCTAAGGACTTTGTCAAGTTTGCCTCGTTCCAACTCAAAGACCAAGCTGCAGAATGGTTTCAGCAATACAAAGATTCCAGAGGAGGCCGTGTGATTACCTAGGATGAATTCTGTCAAGACTTCAAAGCTCACCACATTCCTCAGAGTGTTGTTGAGAGCAAGCGTGAGGAATTCCGCAACCTGAAGAAAGGCAGCTTATCTGTTTACCAGTATAACATCATGTTCCAGAAGCTCGCTCGTTTTGCCAAGCAGGACGTCCCCGACGAGAAGAGCATGATTTATCAGTACAGAGGTGGCCTCAAAGAAGATCTCCAACTTGCTCTTGTGCTTTTTGAGCCTCAGAAGTACGATGAGTTTTACAACATGGCACTGAAACAAGAGACTGCTCAACTCAAGTGCAATGCTTCCAAGAAGCGAGTCAGAGATGCAACTCCTTCTTCCTCAACTCAAGTGGCTACTAAGCAGCAAAAGTATTGGTTGCCTCCTCCTCCCCCGTTCCGTCAGCCTTATCAGCAGAAGAGCAAAGGTGGCAATGGATCTTCCCACCCACCCAACCCAGGCTTTTAGAACAAGACTTCGTCTCATGCTCCAAGATCAAGTGCTCCATATCACCGTCCGCTCTCGGAGGTCACGTGCAACAAGTTTCAGCAGAAGGGTCACTATGCCAACAAATGCTTCAATCAGAGGCATCTTCCTCCTCCTCCTGTGAGGTCTGCCAGCACCGCAGTGGTCAAGCATAATCCCAAGCACGCCAAGGTCAACATGATGAACGCAACTCAGGCAGAGGACTCATCAGATGTCATCATGGGTAACCTTCCTGTTAACGATGTTCCTGCAAAAGTTCTTTTTGACACTGGTGCATCGCATTGTTTCATATCTAAACCTTTCGCATCAAAGTATGAGTGCGATTATCAGCATTTGCAAAGATCCTTATCAATTGTGTCCCTGGGCAAGCAAATGATAGCTAATATCTGCGTCTCGGATGTTACTATCACGTTGGGTGACTACAAATTTCTAGCTTCTCCTATTGTTCTGGGCGACTCGGATATTGATCTTATTCTCGGAATGGATTGGCTTTCTAAGCACAAGGCTCACCTTGATTGTGCTGCCAGGCAGATTCAATTGACTCATTCGTCTAAGGATTTTATCGTCTTTGCCGCTCGTGATGATACCATCCGACTGCTTTCTCTCAATGAGAAGGGTGAGCTGGATGCCATTTCGCAGATTCCAGTCATTTGCGAATATCAAGACGTCTTTCTAGAAGAGCTTCCAGGAATGCCTCCGCACCGGCCAGTTGAATTCGTCATCGATCTTGAGCCTGGCACGGAACCTGTTTGCAAACGTCCTTACAATCTTGGACCTGAAGAGTTGAAGGAGCCGAAGAAGCAACTCGATATTAAAGAGCGTATGGGTCTCATCTGACCAAGTTCTTCTCCATGGGGTTGTGGTGTTCTTTTCGTCAAGAAGAAGGATGGAACGGACCGACTTTGTATCGACTACTGTCCATTGAACAAGAAGACCATAAAGAACAAGTACCCACTTCCCAACATCAATGAGCTTTTCGAACAACTCAAAGGTGCTCAAGTATTCTCCAAGCTTGATCTCCGTATGGGCTATCATCAGATTCACATTCGTGAAGAAGATATCCCCAAGACAGCATTGAGAACAAGCTATGGTTCATATGAATACACCGTCATGTCTTTCGGTCTTGTCAATGCTCCTCCAACATTCTCTCGCATGATCAACTTCATCTTCAACGCCTACACAAATGACTTCGTCTTGGTCTACCTCGATGACATTTTGGTCTTTTCCAAGAACAAGGAGGATCATGCCAAGCACTTGAGATTGGTGCTGGATAAACTCAGAGAACATCAGTTCTATGCGAAGTTTTCAAAGTGTGAGTTTTGGCTCAATGAGGTTCTCTACCTTGGACATATCATCTCTGCCAAGGGCATAGCTGTTAATCCTGAGAAGGTGTGTGCAATTGTGAATTGGGAACCACCTCAGAATGTGAAGCAACTCCGCAGCTTCCTTGGGCTCGCAACCTATTGTCGAAGGTTCGTTGAGAACTTCTCAAAGATCGCAAAGCCTCTTTCCAACCTTCTCCAGAAGCATGTGAAGTACGTCTGGTCGCCTGAATGTGACATCGCTTTCAACACCCTGAAAGAGAAGTTAGTCACTGCTCCAGTTCTGACTCCACCTGATGAATCCAAACCATTCGAGGTCTTCTGTGATGCTTCCCTTCAAGGTCTTGGTGCAGTGTTGATGCAAGAGAAGAAAGTTGTGGCCTATACCTCTCGCCAGTTGAAGCCCAATGAAAAGAACTACCCCACTCATGACCTCGAGTTGGCGGCAGTTGTCCATGCTCTTTTAACTTGGAGACATCTCTTATTGGAAAGAAAAGTGGACATTTTCACTGATCATAAGAGTCTCAAGTACATCTTCACTCAGCCCAACCTCAACCTCAGGCAGACTCTTTGGGTCGAAATGATTCAAGAGTATAATCCGAGTATTGAATATACTCCAGGCAAGGCCAATGTAATTGCTAACGCATTGAGTAGGAAGGCTTACTGCAACAGTCTGATTCTCAAGCCTTATCAACCGGAGCTTTGTGAAGCTTTCCGCAAACTCAATCTACAAGTTGTTCCTCAAGGATTTCTTGCCAACCTCCAAGTCTCTCCTACTTTGGAAGATCAGATTCGCGAGGCTCAACTTCTTGATGCTATGGTGAAGAAGGTCAAGATTGGGATTGCCAAGAGTCAACCCAAGTACATGTGCTATCGTCTTGATGACAAGGATACTCTATTCTTCAAGGATCGCATTGTTGTTCCTAAGGGTGACCTTCATAAAGTCATTATGAACGAGGCTCACAATTCACTCCTCTCTATTCATCCTGGAAGTACAAAGATGTACCAGGACCTCAAGCAGTCGTATTGGTGGACTCGAATGAAGCGCGAGATTGCTCAGTTCGTGAACGAATGTGATGTCTGCAGAAGAGTGAAAGTAGAACACCAGCGACCAGCTGGTCTCCTCCAACCTCTTGCCATTCTAGAATGGAAGTTTGACCATATTGAGATGGACTTCACAACTGGATTTCCAAAGTCCAAGCGTGGCAATGATGCTATCTTCGTTGTCATCGACAAACTCATTAAAGTGGCTCATTTTCTTCCTATCAAAGAATCTATCACAGCAGCTCAGTTGGCAGAGCTATATACCTCTAGGATTGTCTCTCTGCACGGCATTCCGCAGTTGATATATTCAGATCCTGGTAGCATCTTCACCTCCAAGTTCTGGGATTCTTTTCAGAAGGCCATGTGCACCAACATTCGCTTCAGCACAGCCTTTCATCCTCAAACTAGTGGCTAAGTCGAGTGAGTAAATCAAATTCTTGAAGATATGCTCAAGGCTTGTGTCATCTCTTTCAGTATGAAGTGGGAAGATTGTCTTCCATATGCCGAGTTCTCCTACAACAACAGCTTCCAAGCGAGTTCGGGCAAAGCCCCATTCGAGATTCTCTATGGAAGGAAGTGTCGTACTCCTCTTAACTGGTTAGAGACTGGTGAACGCCAACTTCTTGGAAATGACTTGATCACAGAGGCAGAAGAAATGTGCAAAGTCATTCGTGCTAATCTCAAAGTCGCGCAATCGCGCCAGAAGAGTTACTATGATAGAAAGCATCGTGACTTGGCTTTCGAGATCGGAGACCATGTCTACCTCCACGTCTCTCCAATGAAAGGTACTCGTCGTTTCGGTATCAAAGGGAAGCTTGCCCCTAGATACGTGGGTCCTTTCAAGATCATTGGCAAAAGAGGCGATCTCGCCTATCAACTTGAGCTTCCCTCCAACTTTGCAAACGTGCACGACGTGTTTCATGTCTCTCAGCTCCGCAAGTGTTTCAAGACTCCTGACCGCACCATCAACTTCGAAGAGATTGATCTCCAAGAAGACCTGTCTTATCATGAGCACCTAGTTGCTATTCTTGAAGAAACTGAGTGCAAGACTCGCAACAAGTCTATAAAATTCCTAAAAGTCAAGTGGTCACATCATTCCAACCGTGAAGCCACCTGGGAACGCGAGGATCACCTCCGTTCTGACTACCCAGAGTTTTTCCAGTCCTAGATCTTAGGACGAGATCCTTTCGTAGTGGTGGAGTGTTGTAACACCCTGTATGTAACATGCCATATTTGTATTCCAACTCTTGCCATTTCCGGCTCTAAGTTATGATATTTCCTCGTGTCGACTTTTTGTTGGCCTGTGCTTTTGTCTTTGTTATGCATCTCGTATCATGTCATCATGTGCATTGCATTTGCATACGTGTTCGTCTCATGCATCCGAGCATTTTCCCCGTTGTCCGTTTTGCATTCCGGCGCTCCTATGTCCTCCGGTGTCCCTTTCTACCTCTTTTCGTGTGCGGGTGTTAAACGTGCCCAGATTGGACCAAGACTTGTCATGTGGCCTTGGTTTACTACCGGTAGACCGCCTGTCAAGTTTCGTACCATTTGGACTTCGTTTCATACTCCAACGATTAACCGAGGGACCGAGAAGGCCTCATGTGTGTTGCAGCCCAACACTCCTCCAAAATGGCCCAAAACCCACATAAATCCTCTCCATCATCTAGATCGTTCGATCACGATCACGTGGCAGAAAACCATGCTCAATTTGGAGCCTCCTAGCTCCCTCTACCTCTATATAAAGGCCTCCTCCCCGAAATTCCGGGTCTCCTCCACCCCTAACCCTACCCCCAACACATCTGCACCGCCAGATAATGTCTGTCCCTGGCCGGACACACCGCGCCGCCGTGCCCAGCCAGTGAACGAGCGCCACGTGTCCGTCCCGTCCTCCCACCGCCGCGGCCCGGGTGAGCCCGGATCGGGCCCCCGAGCCCATCTCCTCGCGCCCGCCGTCTTCCTCAACAGCGCCGCCCGCCTCCTCTCGCCCGGCTGCCGCCCGCCGCCACTAGACGCCGCCGTGCCGCCGTAGACCTCGCCGGCCAGCCGCCTTCGCAGTCCGGCCGCCCCGCGCCCGCATCACCACGGGCCGGCCGCCCCGCGCCGGAGCCGCACCCCGTCGCCCCGCCCCCTCGATCCACGCCGCCCTCGACCGCCAACGCGCCCAGTCCGGCGACCTCCATCTCTGGCGACCCCCATCTCCGGCCGATGAACCTCGGGCTTCGCGAGCTGCTGCAGTAGCTGCCCGGATCTGGATCTGGATCGGATCGGGTTGACCCCTTTTCCCCTCGTAACCCTAGATATTATTTGCATGTTTCATCATGTCATAACTTCATCACCGTTGCTCCGATTCGTGCGTGTAGCATATCGAAATGTTCGTCTCGATGAGTACTTCATTTCATCTTAGTGCATCATGTTCATTTGAGCTCATCTTGATGCCCTAAATGCTGTTGGAAGAGTGCTAGTTTCTGTTAGTTTCAGTTCCATATCAGCAAATGCATTTTTGTCATTTTTGCCATGTTTGATGTGTGCCTCCTATGAACTTGAGCCCTACATGAGTTTTGAAGTATGCCATGCCATCTTTACAGGGGTGTATGCAATGTATTTTTGTGATCTCTGTGGTGACTAGCACAAGCATGCAAAGTAGCCCTCTCAATGTTGCTGATTTCAGGGACTTAGAAATATTCTAAGTCTTCGCCCTGTCATTATTTTTATGCCATGTGTTCATGTTGATACCAAGTGATCCGTGCCTCTTTGAACATGATCAGTAAGGATGTTTTGTAGATATTGTGGTGCTCTAACCATCAATGTCTTTGTTTGCATTTATGGAGCAAACTAGCTTGAGTCAATCGAGCTCTACTTTTGCTATAAAATGTTCCTGGCAGATTGTTAACATGTTTAGCAATTTTGCCGAGCTTGTTGTAGTTGATCTTTTCATGCTATGTCGTTGTTCTTGTTTAGATTCCATGCCATGTCTACTTGCTGGGTGTATGCTTAGTTTATCATGTAATGCCTACTTGATATCTGTTTTGCCATGTTCCAGTTTTTCACTAAGTCTGAATCTGTTAACGATAATTGCTATGTTCACATGGTTGCCATTGTATTTTCTGATTCCTTTTGGCTTATGGTCAGTAAGGGACTTTTGTTGTATGCTTCGAGTAGCTTCATGCCATGCCTTGCTTTGCCATGATATGATTCTGTAGCCTGTAGTTATCTTGCTCTAAATATTGCTTCCCGATGTTAAATTCCTGACTTGATCTTATTTTCACCAAGTCTGTAACCTGTTATCTTTTGCACTTTTGCCATGCTTGTTTGAACCTGTTATTGAGTGAATTAGCCATAGCTCAATGTTCATATTTTGTCAAGCATCTTGAGTGGAGCCATGCCATGTATTTTGTTGCCATGTTAGAGTGCAGTAGCTTGTTGTTCTCGCTGCATTTAGATGGCCTCGTGCTGTTAATCGCAGACCGGTGCCATATTTGTTTTGCTTGCCATTTGCAAACCGTGCATCTGTTTCTGGTGATCTTTATATCGATTTCGACCAAAATCAACTCCTCTTTCCAGTGGCACTCTTGGTTTTACAAGTTGAGGCCAGGTTCAATCATTCCTTTCCAAGTCATGCATATGCATCGCATACCGCATCCCGCATTTTATGACATGTTTTGCATCATGTTGTTTGTGCATTGCATGTGGTTGATCCTGTCTCCCTTTGCTTGCGTTCTTGCTTTGGGTAGAGCCGGGAGATGAGTACGTGATCGAGGAGCCCGTTGAGTACACTTACGAGGATCAAGCTAACGTCAACTCGGAGAACTTTGGAGGCAAGATGACCATACCCTCGAAATCACTTCTATCTTTGCTTGCTAGATGCTCGCTCTTTTGCTATGCCTATGCTACGATACCTACCACTTGCTTATCATGCCTCCGATATTGCCATGTCAAACCTCTAGCCCACCTTGTCCTAGCAAACCGTTGTTTGGTTATGTTACCGATTTGCTCAACCCCTCTTATAGCGTTGCTAGCTGCAGGTGAAGATTGGAGTGTGTTCCTTGTTGGAACATGTTTATTGTTGGGATATCATTATTATATTTTTTTTATCTTAATGCACCTATATACTTGGTAAAGGGTGGAAGGCTCGGCCTTATGCCTTTTGTTTTGTTCCACTCTTGCCGCCCTAGTTTTCCGTCATACCGGTGTTATGTTCCTTGATTTTGCGTTCCTTACACGGTTGGGTTATAATGGGAACCCCTTGACAGTTCGCCTTGAATAAAACTCCTCCAGCAATGCCCAACATTGGTTTTACCATTTGCCACCTAGCATCTTTTTCCCTTGGGTTTTCGGAGCCCGAGGGTCATCTTTATTTAAACCCGCCCCCTCCCCCCGGGCCAGTGCTCCTCTGAGTGTTGGTCTAAACTAGAGCCCTTTGCAGCGCCCCCTCGGGGAAACTCGAGGTTTGGTTTTAGTTGTACGGAGTGCTCATCTGAGTGTGCCCTAAGAACGAGATATGTGCAGCTCCTATCGGGATTTTTTGGCACATTCGGGCGGCTTTGCTGGTTTAGTTTTACCATTGTCGAGATGTCTTATAACCGGGATTCCGAGTGTGATCGGATTGTCTTGGGAGAAGGAATATCCTTCATTGACCGTGAGAGCTTGTGATGGGCTAAGTTGGGACACCCCTGCAGGGTTTTGATGTTTTGAAAGCCGTGCCCGTGGTTATGGGCAGATGGGAATTTGTTAATGTCCGGTTGGAGATAACCTTAAACTTAACTTAATTAAAATGAATCAACTGAGTGTGTGGCCATGATGGTCTCTTTTCGGTGGTGTTCGGGACGAGAACACGGTCTCGGGTTATGCTTGAACGTAGGTTGTTCTAGGATCACTTCTTGATCATAGTTGTTCGACCGTGCCTTTGCCTTCTCTTCTCGCTCTCTTTTGCGTATGTTACCCACCATATATGCTAGTCGCTTGCTGCAGCTCCACATCATACCTTTTACCCTTCCTATAAGCTTAAATAGTCTTGATCGCGAGGGTGTGAGATTGCTGAGTCCCCGTGACTCACAGATTCCTTCCAAAACTAGATGCAGGGACCGATGATACCGCTCCAGGAGATTCAACTAAGCTCAAGTGGGAGTTCGATGAGGACTCAGGACGATACTACGTTTCCTTTCCAGACGATTAGTAGTGGTGCCTAGTTGGGGCGATCGAGACTTTGTTGCATTTGGGGTTTATCTTCATTTTGGTTCCGTAGTCGGACCTTGAGTGTAACTGGATGAATGTAATGATATTTATGCTATTTGTGTGACGTGACGAGTTTAAGCGAACTATGTATCTTTTCCCTTATTTATTACATGGGTTGTTGTGAAGATTACCTCAGTTGCGACATTGCTTTCAATGCGGTTATGCCTCTAAGTCGTGCTTCGACACGTGGGAGATATAGCCGCATCGAGGGCGTTACAGCTAAGTGTGTGAACACAATTTTGCAAAGGTACCATGTAGGAGTACATGGTGGGTTGTCTCATTGAAACCGTCCTTAGGAACCAAGTTCTGTGTTTGTGATCCATGAACAGCTGCTACCACGCATTGGGCCCGAAACCAATGGACCCTCTTGCCTTATTAACCACCTTGATCTCTGTCCAGGAGTTGCAACTAGTTTCTGGTGTTTGTAGGATATGTGTTGGAGGCCGTGCGTAGCGCTGGCCCTAGGGGTGGGCTATGATGTAGTAGATACACCGTGGCACGGTGTACCGGGCGCCCGTTTGGTGTCTCAGGAACCCTGCACACATCGTTTGGGGCTGTGAGCGAAACCCCGGCCGGATCTCCTCACAGATGGAACCCGAATAGGCGATAAACCTGGACTAGAGACTTGTGTGGTTAGTCAGGTCGTGGCTGACTCCCTCGCCAGGCTTCCGCTTGAAGGTTGCCGAGATACATGACGTGTACATGGTGGTAAGTGGCGAGAGCGTGTGTGAAGAAGTACAACCCTGTAGTGTCCGCGGTAAAGGACTTCTGGGTTGCCTGTACAGTTCATAGACAAGTGAAAGTGGATACTCTAAAATGCGCAAGATAAGCGTGAGTGCTATGGATGGCGTTCTTGTAGGGAGACGGGAGATTGATATGGTGAATGTGTGGACTCGTGTGCGCCACCCCAAAAGAGTTACTTGTAGTCCTAGCTTAGGATAGCCACCGAGTCAAAGCTGGCTTGCTGCAGTTAAACTCCACCACCCCCTTTGTTGATACTGATGCATATGTAGATAGTTCTGATGTAAGTCTTGCTGGGTACATTTGTACTCATGTTTGCTTAATTTATATTTTGCAGAGAGACTTCAGTCTCGCTAGTAGTTCCGCGTGGACTTCGACATTTAGCTTGTTACCTCAGCTATGATCTTGTGCCCTTGGCAGGATTTTGTAGATAGTCAGGCTTCTCAGCCTTTTTCATTTGTAGTTGTCTGTACTCAGACAAGTTAAGCTTCCGCATGTGCTTGTTGCTTGTATGCTCTGTATGTGGGGTCATGAGACCCATGTTTGTAATACTTCGCTCCTTGGAGCCTAATGAATAAATACTTTGAGTCGTAGAGTTTTGTTGTGATGCCATGTTGTATTTGCACATATCGAGCATATTGTGTGTATGATTTGAAATGCTTGGTATGTGTGGGATCCGACAACCTAGTTGTCTATCCTTGGTTGCCTCTCTTATGGGGAAATGTAGTCTGGTGCTTCCACGAAGCCATGGTAGTCTGCTACAGCTCAGTTTACCGGAGTCCTGCTATCCCAGTTACTACTGCTCCGGAACACCTAGACTGGCCGGCACGTGTCCCACCTTGTTCCTGTGTCCGTCCCTCCGGGGAAATGTCACGCGGTGACTTTCGGAGTCCTGCTAGCCTACTACAGCCCGGGTTCCCGGAGTCCTGTTAGCCCAGTTGCTACAACCTGGATTCACACGCTGATGATCGACACGTTCGAGGCTGGTTCATGTATGCCTGTCCCCGTAAGTTAGCGCCACTTTGGGTTCACGACTAGTCATGTCGCCCCGGGTTCTCTGTCATATGGATACTAGCGACACTATCATATACGTGAGCCAAAAGGCGCAAACGGTCCCAGGCCAGGTAAGGTGGCACCCGTGGGAATATCATGCGTGAGGCCGCAAAGTGATATGATGTGTTACATGCTAGATCGGTGTGACTTAGAATCAGGGTCCTGACAGCTTTGGTATCAGAGCTTGACTACCTGTAGGATTACCAAGCCAAACTGGTCAAAGTTGAGTCTAGAAATTCAGTTATGTAAGGGAATTGATTGTGGAAGGGAACATAAGGCCCTTTTTACTCCTTTACCTTATGCCCTTCTGATCTGAGTCAACCTCTTCTCTTCTATGGGGATTAAGAACTAGGCTTCTCATCTTTCTATCAGGATCACATGTTACTAATCCATAGACTTATAGGATTGTTGGTTTCAAGCCTCAGTTCAGTTCCTACTACTTCCGTATGGTCATAGCTGGCCTCAGAACCTTGATATTGTGATGTTGAGTGGTTATGCCACCATTTTTCAGGATGTCTCAAATCTTTCTGAGCATTTACAGCAGTTATGCTGTCCGAGTCATCCTAGGTTTCTAAATAGTCTGATGCATTTGTAAAACCCTCCTTACTGTTCTGAAGTTTCTTTGTGCCAGATCAACCACACTATCTAGTGTGTTGAGGTACTTTATTAACTCGGTATATATGTTGGAATTATTGTTATGACCCCAGTTGTCTTAGAGAACCACTCAGTAATCTAACAATGCTTTGTATCCCCAGTGTGATGATTCTGGCCATTATTCTCGAAAGCATCTCGTGATGCTACTTAGTAGTAGGTATTCTACTCCTGGGTTTTTGAGCCCAAAATTCACCCTACTTACTTCATGTTGATAGTGTTTTCTAGTTCCTTTAGGATATTAGTAACCTTTGCGATAGTCCTCAAGGTCCGTGGTATTTCCTTCTCCCAATACCATGAACTGCTTATGGCAGAAGTTCCTCGTTGAATCAAAATATCACAACTAGAACGCTCTTGATGAATTCTTGATTCGATGTTGTGACTCCGCCAGTTCTACCTTTCTACATGGGTTATCCGGAAGAAATATGTTCAGCTCATTTGACATGCTAATCCATGCATCCACAACTCAGAAAATCATATGTTCTTTTGAGTTGTCCCTCTTTAGTTGTCTTCTGACCTTCGTCTATCAATTGATAGTCAAGAGTATGCGTGCATTCGTTCATCGATGCCTATTACTCTTGTGGTCCGTCAAGCCATTCTATTCCGGAATGACTAGGAGAAACAAACTCCAGTACCTCATCCATATCCAGGATTGGGTCAAAGTAGTTGTATCTCGCAGATCAAAATGCCAACCCAGCTTTTGTTCTGTTCTACCATTGAGTATTACCATCTTTTATATCAAGAATATCATAGGAATTGCACACCATCCTTTGAACTCTTGATACAGTGATACTTCTCACCATTATTATTCATTTCTCGGTTCCCATGTTTTTGCAACTAGAATGCTGACAAGTGAATCGTGGTGTGTGAAATCTATACTCCTAGCAACTCCATTGCTTGGTAGTTTAATGGATAATAACCTCATTCTTAGCGTGCTGATTATTGAATCATCATCCTGAGGTTGATCGTGCTACATAGTCCTTACTTTCGGTGCACTCTTCAATCAATGAATTAGGATTGTGTCAATCCCTCGCTCTATTGATCATATCGTCTTGCCCTGAAAAGCAAGATTGTTCTCAAGCTTAGTAACATATTGGTGGTTCGTGATTTTCCAAATATCTTCTCGGAAGTATCACCAGGTTGTCACCTGACCGCTATGTTGAGTTCGTGATCAAGTTGGTTTATCTCTATGAACCACCCTTTCTCCAAGAATCTGTGTTGGATACCCTGAGCTAGTTGGTTAATATAAACAACAACTTGGAGAGTTGGAAGATAAAAGCTTGTCCGACTCAGTTCACTCCAAAGGGATATCTTCATCGGTTGATCCTCGTGGTTAATTGTTGGATCGATTATCTTATCCAAACCATGATTTGAGTGTGGGCTATCGTCAAATCAGGTTAGAACCAACGATATTCGTAATGTTATCTTACTCGTGGTTGTTCCTCGAGCATACACCATTACATATTTTGGTCTGACCAATACTATCACATTGTTCACATAATGCTGGAATTTCAGTGATATGCAAAATTACGATGAGTTGCTATTGAGCCCATCAGCAACATTTTGTCTCCTCCAGAATTCATGTTGAACATCAACCTAGTGTTGGAAACTTTGTAAGCCATGCCTTCGTGTTCCATTCATGAAGCTTATGCTTGGATGAAGAAGTGACTTCCTTGAATTCATGTGCATTTGGTGCAAGTTGCCGCCGTGAGTTCGAGAAATATTGTTTTTGTTTCCTCTGGTACCAAGTCAGTTATGCATGTGCCAATGTATTCTATGGTTTGGTAGATTAATTACCTCCACTCCATATGTATTCCCTAGCACACCAAGCCACTGATTGACTTGATCAAGGAAAAGAAGTCTAGCGCGCATAAAGACTTCGAAATCCTTGATGATGGATCCTAACCTGAACTCGATAGTGTTTTATTATAAGACTACTATGTGGTCACTCTTGTCTTGGAAAACATGCTCACATGTATGTAGCAGAACCAGCTCGTGTTTTGGAGCTTCCTATCGTAGTTCATTCCCGAGAATCTCGCAACGTCATCTCGTGGATTTGTGTTGCAAACTTTCTTTTCCAGACATGCTGTCTGAAATATTCCGTTACCAACCAGATCTTAATCTCACGCAGATATGATGGTTGGAACTTTTCCAAGATCTATGATGTAGGTCCCGACAAGGTTGATGTTCTGGCCAACACACTTAGCCGGAAGATCTATCATTGTAGTATCTTGATTGAGCAATTTGTCCGTCTTCTCCATGAGAATTTCACGCGACTTAATCTAGAAGTTGTTCCTTACGGATCCTTGTGCTCCCAGTTTCTTCGGTTATGCTATAACCATTGAAATAGTGGATTCACTCTCTACTGTTGAGTTTTTCCCCAGTTGCTAGAATCATTCCCAACATTTGCATCTTGTTCCCAGCTTGCACCACCATTGTGCCATCCTACCATGGACTGCCCTTCAAAAGTGGTCCTTCCATGGGTCCCATCCATTTCCGGTGATAAGCAAAAATCATCCATTGCGTTATCTTCAACAAGGTAGTCCACATCATCCATTCTAGTATGAGTATGCCATCCCTTCGAGCTCTTTCAACCGATCGAATATGATTTGCCTTAGGCTGGTATAGAGAGTTTCAATGATCTATGTATCAAAAGTAATTCTTTTTGCCACTTAAGGGAATAACTCTATGAGCCACCTTCTCTAAGGTGTCCCGTCATGGAATCATGGCAATTATTTCATCGCTATCTTGAAACCATGCACCATCCTACTCCAGTGTGGGATTGTTTCCTACCAAATTGAACCCTTGTCATCCGCTTGTTTCCATTGCTCCTGATGTGTGTTTTCCGTCTCAACTCGAGAGATATTGTTATGTGTCATTCCGTGAGTTGATCGTCAGTTGTTCGATCCTCAAGATGATCGATTCTTATAGAGTCGCTTTCTGTCATCGTTGTGCTGGATGAAGATCTCGAAAGCAAAGACGTCAAGATCAACATGAAGCATTGGGTCACGAGGATAGTATCAGATTGTGTCCCCTCTGTCTTCTTACCTCACGTCTTGAATCTCGGGACGAGATTCTTGTTTAGTGGGGATGAGTTGTCACATCCCTAGTTCTGGTAATGCTTAGTGCTAGCATCTTGTGTTGCATCATGTCTAAGTTTTAATCAAACTTGAAATGGGGACTGATAAACCCTAGCAGCAACTGAAATACAACTATTGTCAAATTAAATCTTTTCCATCTACCCAAAATGGCCTTTAGAAAAGTTCATCAATTTTGGAATGGGTGAAAACTTCTCCCAAAAATGATGCACAGATCTCTAGGACACTTCTGGATTTTGGAGTTAATTCATAAGTATTTGAATTTGGACAACTAAATTCTATAAATATTTTTAAATGTCCAAATAATCTTGAAAGCATTTGAGGGCTGTGGGAAATAATTTTCCCAAGTGCCACAAATATTTTGAGCATTTTACAAAGTGGTTTGGCATCTGACTAAATCAAAACCAATTGCAGAAAATAGAAAACAGAAGAAAAATAGAAAAGGAAGGAAACCTACCTAACTTACCTATGCAGCCCACCTGGAGGCCCAAGTGGCCGGCCCAGCCCACCTCCTCCTCCCAATCGTCTTCCTCCCCCTCGCCCCGAAGCAGCTCGGTGGCGAGCGCGTGTGCCGCCACGCGTGGCCACACGCCGCCCACCTCCAGGCTGCCTGCCTGTGCCTCGACCCCTGGAGACGCCACGCACCCCCCAGGCTCTCTCACTCTCCCTCGCTACACCCCCTCCTCTACTCTCTCCCTCTCTGCCCGAGCACGCCGTCGCCGCCGCTCACTACCGCTGCGCCCACCGCCGTTCCCTTGCACCGTGGCCGTGACCCCGAGGTCCGCCTGGACCCCAAGCCCCTCTACGCCGACCCACTGAAGCCCGGATGCCCCCAAGACGACGCCGCGACGTTTCTTCCCCATCCACGGCCGCCAGATGCCGTCGCCCGATTCGTCCGATCCCGCCCGTCCTCGAGCCCTCGGAGCATCCCCTTCCACTCGAGGTGAGCTCCTCGTCGTTTCGCCCCAAGCCCTGTCGCCCAGCTCATCCCTAGCTCTAGCGCCACCCTGCCCGAAAGCTTGCTCGCCGCTGGCCACGTCGCCACTGCCGCTACAGCCACTGAAGCTTGCGCCTGAGCATCGCCCCGTGCTCAGCATGCTCCCAGGAGCCGGGCGCGTCCACCCGTTCGACCTGCTGTGCCCCTAGCACCAACCGAACCTGTCCAAACTCCGTCCACCGCTGTTCTGGTCGCCGCCATTGATCCTAGCCACCGCAGCTCCGGCCACCACCACTGGTCGACACAGCTCGCCCCTAGGAACACGTAGGAGCAAACCCCGCCTCAAACCGTGGGCTGTAGAGAAATCCCGACGATCTCCGCCGCACGAAATAGTCATCACCAGCAAAACTCCGGTGACTGATGACGTGGACGTCATTAGGCACTAACCCAGCCAGCTAATCACCCTAACAGCCACTGACAGCGGGCCCTACTGCAGGGTCAAACCCAGTCAGCATCGGGTTTGACCTGGTTTAGCCCTCGTGTCACTGACGTGTGGACCCCACACGTCAGGTTTGACTTGGAACAGCCCCGGTTGACCTGCTGATGTCATGCTGCTGCCATGCTGACGCAATAAAGCCTTTCTGGTGTTTTATTAATTAAGGAAATTCCAGAAAATAGCTAAAACTTCTAAAATTCATAGAAAATAATCTATAACTCCAAATGAAATAAGCTATATATGAAAAATGATTAGAAAAATCCAATCTATCGATCTGTACAATTTCCATTCATGTTAGAACAACTTATGACTACTTTTTAGGACAAATGAAATGAATGGCATTTAAATAACCACATGTGGAGTTTGAATTTGAATCTTGGGTTCAAACCAACTCCATTTAACCTGTTGCTAGTTGCATTAGCTCAAAACACAACATATTGACATGTCATGATCATGCATCATATTGTTGCATTGCATTGATTGTGTTCTTCCTTGTTTGCCGGTATTTGTCCCCTTCAGTAGATGTTGTTCCGGCGATGAGTTCGATGACACCGATAAAGAACTATACTATCTTCAGAAGTGCCAGGCAAGCAAAACCCCTTTTTCATTCCGAAACAATCCCACTCTCTCGCTCCTTCTCTCTTTTACTGCATTAGGACAACAACGATTCAACTGTTACATGCTGCCCTAATTGAACCCCTTTTCCTCTGCATGACCTGTTATTGCCATAGTAAATAGATGAAACCCACTAGCATGAATAGGAGTTGTTTGAGCCCTGATGTGCCTACTCATTCATGCTTGTTTGTCATGCCTGCTACTGCTTAGATTTGTGTCAGGTCTGATTCATCGGGGATGAATTGGAAAGTTGTGAACATGTCCTACTGTTGAGAGCTAAGTGTGTGAACACGATTTGGTAAAGGTACCGGTGAGAGGCCATGTAGGAGTACATGGTGGGTTGTCTCATTGGAACCGTCCTTAGGAACTGAGTTCTGTGTTTGTGATCCATGAACAGCTACTACCACGCGTTGGGCCCGAAACCAATGGACCCTCTCGACTTATTAACCGCCTTGATCTCTGTCCAGGAGTTGCAACTAGTTTCTCGTGTTTGTAGGATATGTGTTGGAGGCCGTGCGTAGCGCTAACCCTGGGGGTGGGCTATGATGCGGTAGATACACCATGGCATGGTGTACCGGGCACCTGTTTGGTGTCTCGGGAACCCTGCACACATCGTTTGGGGCTATGAGCGAAACCCCGGCCGCATCTCCTCGCGGATGGAACCCGAATAGGTGATAAACCTGGATTAGAGACTTGTGTGGTTAGTCAGGTCGTGGCCGACTCCCTCGCCAGGCTTCCGCTTGAAGGTTGCCGAGATACACGACGTGTACATGGTGGTAAGTGGCGAGAGCGTGTGTGAAGAAGTGCACCCCTGCAGGGTTATAAATGATCTATTCGAATAGCCGTGTCCGCGGTAAAGGACTTCTGGGTTGCCTGTACAGTTCATAGACAAGTGAAAGTGGATACTCTAAAATGCACAAGATAAGCATGAGTGCTATGGATGGCGTTCTCGTAGGGAGACGGGAGTGGATCCATAGTGGTGTATTGATATGGTGAATGTGTGGACTCGTGTGCACCACCCCAAAAGAGTTACTTGCAGTCCTAGCTTAGGATAGCCATCGAGTCAAAGCTAGCTTTGCTGCAGTTAAACTCCACCACCCCCTTTGTTGATACTGATGTAGATAGTTCTGATGTAAGTCTTCCTGGGTACATTTGTACTCACGTTTGCTTAATTTATATTTTGCAGAGAGACTTCAGTCTCGCTAGTAGTTCCGCGTGGACTTCAACGTTTAGCTTGTTACCTCAGCTACGATCTTGTGCCCTTGGAAGGATCTTGTAGATAGTCAGGCTTCTCAGCTTTTTTCATTTGTAGTTGTCTATACCCAGACAAGTTAAGCTTCCGCATGTGCTTGTTGCTTGTATGCTCTGTATGTGGGGCCATGAGACCCATGTTTGTAATACTTAGCTCCTCGGAGCCTAATGAATAAATAATTTGAGTCGTAGAGTCTTGTTGTGATGCAATGTTATATTTGCACATATCGAGCATATTATGTGTATGATTTGAAATGCTTGGTATGTGTGGGATCCAACAACCTAGTTGTCTATCCTTGGTAGCCTTTCTTATGGGGAAATGTAGTCTGGTGTTTCCACTGAGCCATGGTAGTCTGCTACAGCCCGGTTTACCGGAGTCCTTCTAGCCCAGTTACTACTGCTCCGGAACACCTAGACTAGTCGGCATGTGTCCCACCTTGTTCCTGTGTCTGTCCCTCCGGGGAAATGTCACGCGGTGACTTCTGGAGTCCTGCTAGCCTGCTATAGCCCGGGTTCCCGGAGTCTTGTTAGCCCAGTTGCTACAGCTCGGATTCACACGCTGATGACCTTCGAGGTTGGTTCATGTATGCCTGTCCCCGTAAGTTAGCGCCACTTTGGGTTCACAACTAGTCATGTCAGCCCGTGTTCTCTGTAATATGGATACTAGCGACACTATCATATACGTGAGCCAAAAGGCGTAAACGGTCCCGTGCCAGGTAAGGTGGCACCCGTGGGAATTCAGTGCGTGAGGCCGTAAAGTGATATGATGTATTACATACTAGATCGGTGTGACTTAGAATCGGGGTCCTGACATCCCGTTCGGCCAACTGGGCCAGGGCCCAGTCGGGAGGGTTGTCTTTTATTTTTGTTTATTTATTTATTTGTTTTATTTCAGTTACACTTTATTTTAGTTTAATATAAAATACGTAACTACTTCATAAATTAGTCTAAATAAATATTCTACTGCCACATAAATTTGGGCAACTAAATAAAATAGTTTAATATTTTATAAAATAGAAAAGGCATTTAATTAATTGTTTTGCTGCTGTTTTAATCATTTTAGTGCATTCAAATATTTTATAAAAATGTGTATTCTCCACCATAATTACTGATGATTTATCTTTCACCTCTAGAGCATTTTAATTTTAGTGTTTGAAAACTTTTACCGTTTGACTTGATTCTGAATTTGAATTTGAATCAGTTTTGAACTAATGTGAGATTATCAATAGTAACCGAGGTGAGGTGGCATCGTTAGCAGGGGTTCACTGTAGCTTAATTATCCGGACGTCACAGCCACACCCCTCCCGATGAACATGACCCATTTCGACCGTAGGAGGTCGAAGAGAAGTCTGTTTCCTCTATTTTGCGGTACGCCGCACCCCTCCTGATGAACATGACCCCGTTTCGACCGTAGGCGCTACAACAGAAGTCTGTTTCCTCCGTTTTGCGGTATGTCAGACCCCTCCCGATGAACATGATCCTGTGTCGACCGTAGGTGGTCGAACAGAAGCCCGTTTCCTCCATTTTGCGATACGCCAGGCCTCGTTTCGGCTGTTTCGTCCAAGCCGGTTGGCTCCAGATGAATAGGACGCATTCGGTTTCCTCCCAATGAACACGATGCACTTTCTCCGTTTCGACCCAGCCGGTTGGCTGCTGATGAACAGGACACCGTCGCTGTACGTGTTCGAGACCCCGCCCATATGTACGTACGTAGCCGTATTTACATTCTTGCAACATGGTTGTAGGTACATGTACGATATAGAAGGGACTGCGTGACATGCTAGGTCTGCGCCTCTACTACGACATGTGTCGCTCCTTACTCGGCCACGGTTCATCGTTACAGAGAGACCGATCGAATAGTATGTACGTACATGTTCGTGACCAAACAAACGACCCTACGTACGGTTCGACCAGGTGGGTGATACGTCTCCAACATATCTATAATTCTTGATTGTTCCATGCTATTATATTATTAATCCTGGATGTTTTATAATCATTTTATAGTCATTTTATATCATTTTTGGTACTAACCTATTGACATAGTGCCAAGTGCCAGTTGCTATTTTTTGCATGTTTTTACACCGCAGATAATCAATACCAAACGGAGTCCAAACGCAGCGAAACTTTTTGTGGATTTTTTGGACCAGAAGATAACCCATGGGCCGAAGAAGCACCTAGGGGCTGCTCTGAGGGGAGCACAACCCACAAGGGCGTGCCTGGAGGCCCAGGCGCGCCCTGGTAGGTTGTTCCTACCTCGGGTGCCCCCTGGACTACCTCTTTACTCTATAAATGCCTCAATATTCCAGAAACCCTAAGGGAGTCGACGAAAATCAATTCTAGCAGCCGCAGAGTCCAGAACCACCAGATCCAATCTAGAAACCATCGCAGAGGGGTTCACCACTTCCATTGGTGCCTCTCCGATGATGCGTGAGTAGTTCTTTGTAGACCATCGGGTCCATAGTTAGTATCTAGATGGCTTCCTCTCTCTCGTTTGATTTTCAATACAATGGTGTCTTGGAGATCCATATGATGTAACTCTTTTTGTGTTTGTTGGGATCCGATGAACTTTGAGTTTATGATCAGATCTATCTCTTTTTATCCATGAAAGCTATTTGTGTTTCTTTGATCTCTTATATGCATAATTTCTTATAGCCTTGTATTTCTTCTATGATATCTGGGTTTTGTTTGGCCAGCTTGATCTATTTATCTTGCAATGGGAAGAGTTGCTTTGTAGTGGGTTCGATCTTACGGTGCTTGATCCCAGTGACAGAAGGGGAACCAGCACATATGTGTCGTTGCTACTAAGGATAAAACGATGGGGTCTATTTCTACATAAATAGATCTTGTCTACATCATGACATCGTTCTTATTGCATTACTCCGTTTCTCCATGAACTTAATACACTAGATGCATGCTGGATAGCGGTTGATGTGTGGGGTAATAGTAGTAGATGCAGGTAGGAGTCGGTCTACTAATCTTGGACGTGATGCCTATGTAATGATCATTGCCTGGATATCCTCATGATTATTTGAAGTTCTATCAATTGCCCAACAGTAATTCGTTTACCCACTGTTTGCTATTTTTCTCGAGAGAAGCCACTAGTGAAACCTACGGCCCCCAGGTCTCTTTCTCATATTATTTGCCTTTGCGATCTATTTTATTTGCCTTTTATTTTCAGATCTATTAAACCCAAAAATAAAAAATACTTTGCTGCAATTTATTCTTATTTATTTTATTTGACGTTCGATCTATCAATCTACTACAACTTATTCACGTCCGTTTGCCAATTTCCGGCGTCGCTACCCGAAAGGGATTGACAACCCCTTTAATATGTTGGGTTGCGAGTATTTATTATTTGTGTGCAGGTGCCGTTTACGTGTTGTTGCTTGGTTCTCCTACTAGTTTGATAACCTTGGTTTCATCACTGCGTGAAATACCTACCGTTGCTGTGTTGCATCATCCCTTCCTCTTTGGGAAAATACGGACGTAGCTTCAAGCCGCCATCAAAAGGAATTTCTGGCGCCGTTGCCGGGGAGGATCATCTACATATACCATGTTCCTAATCACATATCTCATCTCCTCATAATTTACATTATTTTCCATTTGCCTCCCATTTTCCTCTCCCCCACTTCATAAAAATTTGCCGTTTTATTCGCCCTCTTTTTCGTTCGCCTTTTTTTGTCGGATCTGTTTTTGAGTGCAATCTTGTTGTGTAGTCATCATGGCTCAAGAGACCACCAAGTTGTGTGATTTCTCAAATACCAACAACAATGATTTTATTGGCACTCCGATTTCTCCCTCCACTAGTGCGGAGTCTTGTGATATTAATACTGCTTTGCTGAATCTTGTTATGAAAGATCAATTTTCCGGTGCTCCTAATCAGGATGCCACGTCCCATCTTAATACCTTCGTGGAATTATGCGATATGCAAAAGAAAAAAGATGTGTACAATGATATTGTGAAGATGAAATTATTTTCGTTTTCTTTGCATGATGCTGCAAAAATTTGGTTTTCTTCTTTGCCTCGCAATAGTATCGATTCTTAGAATAAGTGCAAAGATGTTTTTATCACTAAGTATTTTCTGCCCGCAAAAATTATTTCCCTTAGAACCCAGATCATGAATTTCAAGAAACTTGAACACGAGCATGTTGCACAATCTTGGGAAAGGATGAAAATGATGCTCAGGAATTTCCCAACTCATGGGTTAAATCTTTGGATGATCATACAAAAATTTTATGCGGGGTTGAATTTTGTTTTAATCTTTTAGACTCCGCCGCGGGTGGTACTTTTATGGAAATTACTTTGGGTGAAGCCACCAAATTGCTTGATAATATTATGGCAAATTATTCACAATGGCATACCGAAAGAGCTCCTACAATTAAAAAGTCAATTCGGTTGAAGAAATTTCTTCTTTGAGTGAAAAAGTTGATGCTCTTATGAAATTGGTTGCTAGTGAAAGTGCTCCCATTGATTTCAATGATACGCCTTTGTCTACTTTGATTGAGCAAAATAGTGATGCCATAGATGTGAATTTTATCTCGCGAAACAATTGCAATAACAATGCTTATAGAGGTAATTTTAATACTAGGCCTTTTCCTAGTAATTCCTCTAATAATTATGCTAATTCCTATGTAAATACTTCTTATAATAATAATAGTAACACCTCTGATCTTGAGAATAATATTAAATAATTTATCAACACGCAAAAAGTTTTCAACACTACCATAGAAGAAAAGTTGAATAAGATTGATTATTTGTCTAGAAGTGTTGATAGAATTTCTCATGATGTAGAAAATCTCAAAATAAAAAAAATTGTGCCTAAGATTGAGGAATCAATTAAAGCTCTTTATGTTTCTATGGATGAAAGTAAGAAAAGAAACTGCTATACTTAGAGCTAAAAGAGAATTTTTAGAAAGAGCGTTTTCTAGTGATTACTTTTGTAAAACTGATGAAGATCTTAAAATGATTAGTGTTTCTTCTATTGATTCCTTGTTTAGTAAAGTTAATATTGATAAAAAAGGGACTGAAGAAGAGTCAACTTTAGTTAGAAGGCGTCCCGATATTTCGGAGGGTGAAAATCTTGTTGAGAAAATTGATAAAAGTGGGTTTGAAGAGGTCAAAACTTTAACTAGTGATGTGCACACTCTTTTGGATTACAAAGACTTTAATTATGATATTTGCTCTTTGGTTGATTGTATTTCTTTGTTGCACTCCATGATAAATTCACCCCATGCTTATGAACAAAATAAAGCTTTTACTAAACATATTGTTAATGCTATGATAAAAGCTTTAGAAGAAAAGTTGGAATTAGAAGTTTCAATTCCTAGAAAATTGCATGATGAACGGGAACCTACTATGAGTGTTTTGCTTTGTGTGACTTGGGTGCTAGTGTTTCTACGATTCCAAAATCTTTATGTGATGTGCTTGGTCTTACCGATATTGAAGAATGCTCTATAAATTTGCACTTGGCGGATTCTACTATTTAAAAGCCTATGGGAAGAATTAATGATGTTCTTATTCTTGAAAATAGGAATTATGAGCCCATAGATTTTATTGTTCTTGATATTGAATGCAATCCGTCTTGTCCAATTATTCTTGGTAGACCGTTTTTATGTACTACCCGTGTCGTGATTGATATGAAAGAGGGCAATATTAAGTTCCAATTTCCTTTGAGGAAGTGTATGGAACAATTCCCTAGAACAAGAATTAGGCCACCATATGAATCAATCATGAGGTCATCTTATGGATCTAGAACCAAAGATGACAAAACTTAGATCCTTGCTTTATGCCTAGCTAAGGGCGTGAAACTATAGCGCTTGTTGGGAGGCAACACAATGAATAAAATTTATTTTTGCTTTTTGCTTTCTGTTCTTAGTGTTAAGCACAATTATGCTACTGTTATGATTGTCTTTTGTGTGTGTTTTAATTAGTGTATGTGCCAAGTAAAGCCTTTAGGATCTTCTTGGGTGATAGTTGTTTGATCTTGCTAAAAAACAGAAACTTTTGCGCTCGCGAAAATAATTTTCATTTTTAACCAGAGAGCGATAAAATACAATTCCTTTTGCAGTAGATTAATATACAAATTTCCCAGGTCGTCCTATTTTTCAGAGTTTTTGGAGTTATAGAAGTATTTGAAATATCTAGATTGCTACAGACTGTTCTGTTTTTGACAGATTCTGTTTTCTTTGCGTTGTGTGCTTGTTTTGATGATTCTATGGTTTTCTTTGATGAGTTTTTGCCATAGAAAAGTTGGAATACAGTAGATATAGTGCAAGAATAAAATATGAATTGGTTTTCTGCAGCACTTATAGTAGTGATTTGTTTTCTTATACTAATTGTTCTCACGAAGGCTTTTGTTGAGTTTTGTGTGATTGAAGTTTTCAAGTTTTGGGTTATCTTACGATGGATGAAGGAATAAGGAGTAAGAAGAACCTAAGCTTGGGGATGCCCCGACATCCCAAGCTATTATCCAAAGAGAGCAAGCAACTAAGCTTGGGGATTCCTCGAGTGGCATCCCCTCTTTCTTCTAACGACCATCGGTATTTTACTTGAAGCTATATTTTTATTCGTCACAAACTATGTGTTTTGCTTGGAGCGTATTGTATGATATAAGTATTTGCTTGCTTTATTTTGTGTTCTTAGTCTTGATCCCTTGCTGGACACACCTATTTGAGAGAGCCAAAATTATAACATTACTTGTTAAAATTGCTCTCTATGCTTCACTTAAATTTTTATGAGCTATGGATTTTCTCTAGTGCTTCACTTATATCTTTTTGATCATGGTGTGCTTTAGTATTTTTGAAGAAATGCTCTCTTTCTTCACTTAGATTTATTTGAGAGTTAGTAAAATTTTCATGAAATTCTCTCTTGCTTCACTTAAATTAATTTGAGAGAAAGAAACATTATGCTCATATCTTCACTTATATTTGTTTGAGCTTATCAAAAGAAACACATGAAAATTAGTCCCAAAGTGATAGATATCCAAGAAGGATATAATAAAAAATTTCATGAAGATCATTGGACAAAATAAACTTGATTCTTAGTAATAGTTTTGAGATACGATGATGTGATTTGTGAGTCATCTTGATGAGTAATTATGCTTAAGTAAGAATATTGGTGTTCAGGTTTGTGATTCCCTATGCAAGCACGAAAGTCAATAGTCATGCAATGAAATTATATCCTACTTGTGGTTCATTATTCGGTGTTAGTTATGCTTAATGCTCACTTATGAGATTATTCGTTTCTTGGTTGGTCGCTTCTCAATCTTTTGCTAGCCTTCATTTTGCACTAAGTATGATCACTACTCGTGCATCCAAAACCCTTTAAACCAGTTTTGCCACATGAGTCCACTATATCTACCTATATGCGGTATTCTTTTTCCGTTCTAAGAAAATTTGTATGTGCCATTTCTAATATTCAAAATAAATTTCTCTTTTGTGTGCTCGTATCGCTCGCGAGGTGGTGAAGGGCGGCTAATATTTTCCATGCTAGATGTGTTATTCTTACGATGAGTGTTTATTCACTTATCATTGCACGAGGCAAAGGTTTTAGGGATGCCCAGTCTCGAAATGAAAAATGAATTTACTTTATGTTGTCAAATAATAAATTCCTTGGACAGTGTTGGTATGGAAGGCACCCGTGGATACGGTTAGCCATGGAAAGTGAAAGTATGGTGGAAAAAGGAATAAACTTTAATTTCTGTTGGGGAACTGCCTATGATATATCTAGCATGGGAAGTGTTGGGAACTCTAAGTCATTTTTGTTGGTGGGAAAAGTATGCCTCTCAAAATGATTTTATCTCTCAATTTTCGCTTTGAGCTCTGGCACCTCTACAAATCCCTACTTCCCTCTGCGAAGGGCCTTTCTTTTACTTTATGCATTTTTTATTTTTGAATTTGAGTCTCCATCTTCTCTTATAAAAGCACCAACTAGGAGGCACTATGAGCATACTTGAGCATTGGGTGTAGTTAATATGCGAGTGTGTTTCATGAATGGATCAATGATTGAGCATATGGGATAGGGATAGCTTATTTTAGCATTGATATTTTCAAAGACATGGTTGGTTGTTGATATGCTTGAGTATTTAAGTTATCATATAAAAACTAGACTATTGCTTCGAACAATATAAAAGTCCAAATGTCCATGCTATAAATAAAATAATATGATATGACATGTTAGGCAGCATTCCACATCAAAAATTCTATTTTTATCATTTACCTACTCGAGGACGAGTAGGAATTAAGCTTGGGGATGCTGATACGTCCCCAACGTATCTATAATTTTTGATTGTTCCATGGTGTTATATTATCAATCTTGGATGTTTTGTAATCATTTTATAGTCATTTTATATCATTTTTTGGTACTAACCTATTGACATAGTGCCAAGTGCCAGTTGCTGTTTTTTTGCATGTTTTTTACATCGTAGATAATCATTACCAAACGGAGGCCAAACGTGGCGAAACTTTTTGTGGATTTTTTTGGACCAGAAGACAACCAATGGGCCGAAGAAGAACCTGGGGGCTGCTCCGAGGGGAGCACAACCCACCAGGGCACACCTGGAGGCCCGACATGCCCTGGTGGGTTGTGCCCACCTCGGGCCCCCCTCGGACCACCTCTTTACTCTATAAATACCCCAATATTCCAGAAGCCCTAGGGGATTCGACGAAAAATCAATTCCAGCCGCCGCAGAGTCCAGAACCACCAGATCCAATCTAGACACCATCACGTAGCGGTTCACTACTTCCATTGGTGCCTCTCCGATGATGCGTGAGTAGTTCTTTATAGACATTCGGATCCATAGTTTGTAGCTAGATGGCTTCCTCTCTCTCATTTGGTTCTCAATACAATGGTCTCTTGGAGATCCATATGATGCAACTCTTTTGCGGTGTTTTTGTTGGGATCTGATGAACTTTGAGTTTATGATCAGATCTATCTCTTTTTATCCATGAAAGTTATTTGAGTTTCTTTGATCTCTTATATGCATGATTGCTTATGGCCTCATATTTCTTCTCCGATATTTGGGTTTTGTTTGGCCAACTTGATCTATTTTATCTTGCAATGGGAAGAGGTGCTTTTGTAGTGGGTTTAATCTTACGGTGCTTGATCCCAGTGACGGAAGGGGAACCGACACATATGTATCGTTGCTACTAAGGATAAAACAATGGGGTCTATTTCTACATAAATAGATCTTGTCTACATCATGTCATCATTCTTATTGCATTACTCTATTT